>NW_026610537.1:0-190619 GCF_029499605.1 Hyla sarda
CACAAGAGATTACAGTCTATGAGGAGTGAGATCCTGATCACAAGAGATTACAGTCTATGAGGAGTGAGGATCCTGATCACAAGAGATTACAGTCTATGAGGAGTGAGGTCCTGATCACAAGAGATTACAGTCTATGAGGAGTGAGGATCCTGATCACAAGAGATTACAGTCTATGAGGAGTGAGGATCCTGATCACAAGAGATTACAGTCTATGAGGAGTGAGGATCCTGATCACAAGAGATTACAGTCTATGAGGAGTGAGGAGTCCTGATCACAAGAGATTACTAGTCTATGAGGGAGTGAGGATCCTGATCACAAGAGATTACAGTCTATGAAGAGTGAGGGTCCTGATCACAGAGATTACAGTCTATGAGGAGTGAGGATCCTGATCACAAGAGATTACAGTCTATGAGGAGTAGGGGTCCTGATCACAAGAGATTACAGTCTATGAGGAGTGAGGATCCTGATCACAAGAGATTACAGTCTATGAAGAGTGAGGATCCTGATCACAAAGAGATTACAGTCTATGAGGAGTGAGGATCCTGATCACATAAATTTACAGTCTATGAAGAGTGAGGGTCCTTGATCACAAGAGATGACAGTCTATGAGGAGTAGAGGATCCTGATCACAAGAGATTACAGTCTATGAGGAGTAGGGGGTCCTGATCACAAGAGATTACAGTCTATGAGGAGTGAGGATCCTGATCACAAGAGATTACAGTCTAAGAGGAGTGAGGACCCTGATCACAAGAGATGACAGTCTATGAGGAGTGAGGATCCTGATCACAAGAAATTACAGTCTATGAAGAG
Source organism: Hyla sarda (assembly GCF_029499605.1). Taxonomy (NCBI): domain Eukaryota; kingdom Metazoa; phylum Chordata; class Amphibia; order Anura; family Hylidae; genus Hyla; species Hyla sarda. The sequence goes on from NW_026610537.1 coordinate 811, forward strand.
TGAGGGTCCTGATCACAAGAGATTACAGTCTATGAGGAGTGAGGATCCTGTTCACAAGAGATTACAGTCTATGAGGAGTAGGAGGGTCCTGATCACAAGAGATTACAGTCCTATGAGGAGTGAGGATCCTGATCACAAGAGATTACAGTCTAAGAGGAGTGAGGACCCTGATCACAAGAGATTACAGTCTATGAGGAGTGAGGATCCTGATCACAAGAAATTACAGTCTATGAAGAGTGAGGGGTCCTGATCACAAGAGATTACAGTCTATGAGGAGTGAGGATCCTGATCACAAGAGATTACAGTCTATGAGGAGTAGGGGGTCCTGATCACAAGAGATTACAGTCTATGAGGAGTGAGGATCCTGATCACAAGAGATTTACAGTCTATGAAGAGTGAGGATCCTGATCACAAGAGATTACAGTCTATGAGGAGTGGAGGGTCCTGATCACAAGAGATTACAGTCTAATGAGGAGTGAGGACCCTGATAACAAGAGATTACAGTCTATGAGGAGTGAGGATCCTGATCACAAGAGATTACAGTCTATGATGAATGAGGGTCCCTGATCACAAGAGATTACAGTCTATGAGGAGTGAGGATCCTGATCACAAGAGATTACAGTCTATGAGGAGTGAGGGTCCTGATCACAAGAGATTACAGTCTATGAGGAGTGAGGATCCTGATCACAAGAGATTACAGTCTATGAGGAGTGAGGGTCCTGATCACAAGAGATTACAGTCTATGAGGAGTGAGGACCCTGATCAACAAAGAGATTACAGTCTATGAGGAGTGAGGATCCTGATCACAAGAGATTACAGTCTATGAGGAGTGAGGACCCTGATCACAAGAGATTACAGTCTATGAGGAGTGAGGATCCTGATCACAAGAGATTACAGTCTATGAGGAGTGAGGACCCTGATCACAAGAGATTACAGTCTATGAGGAGTGGAGGATCCTGATCACAAGAGATTACAGTCTATGAGTTTACAGTCTATGAGGAGTGAGGGTCCTGATCACAAGAGATTACAGTCTATGAGGAGTGAGGGTCCTGATCACAAGAGATTACAGTCTATGAGGAGTGAGGACCATGATCACAAGAGATTACAGTCTATGAGGAGTGAGGGTCCTGATCACAAGAGATTACAATCTATGAGGAGTGAGGGATCCTGATCCCGAGAGATTACAGTCTATAAGGAGTGAGGATCCTGATCACAAGAGATTACAGTCTCTGAGGAGATGAGGATCCTGATCACAAGAGATTACAGTCTATGAGGAGTGTGGATCCTGATCACAAGAGATTACAGTCTATGAGGAGTGAGGGTCCTGATCACAAGAGCTTACAGTCTATGAGGAGTGAGGATCCTGATCACAAGAGATTACAGTCTATGAGGAGTGAGGATCTGATCACAAGAGATTACAGTCTCTGATGAATGAGGGTCCTGAATCACAAGAGATTACAGTCTATGAGGAGGTGAGGATCCTGATCACAAGAGATTACAGTCTATGAGGAGTGAGGGTCCTGATCACAAGAGCTTACAGTCTTATTGAGGAGTGTGGATCCTGATCACAAGAGATTACAGTCTATGAGGAGTGGGGATCCTGATCACAAGAGATTACAGTCTATGAGGAGTGAGGGTCCTGATCACAAGAGATTACAGTCTATGAGGAGTGAGGATCCTGATCACAAGAGATTACAGTCTATGAGGAGTGAGGGTCCTGATCACAAGAGATTACAGTCTATGAGGAGTGAGGACCCTGATCACAAGAAGATTACAGTCTATGAGGAGTGAGGATCCTGATCACAAGAGATAACAGTCTATGATGAATGAGGATCCTGATCACAAGAGATTACAGTCTATGAGGAGTGAGGGTCCTGATCACAAGAGATTACAGTCTATGAGGAGTGAGGACCCTGATAACAAGAGATTACAGTCTATGAGGAGTGAGGATCCTGATCACAAGAGATTACAGTCTATGATGAATGAGGGTCCTGATCACAAGAGATTACAGTCTATGAGGAGTGAGGATCCTGATCACAAGAGATTACTGTCTATGAGGAGTGAGGATCCTGATCACAAGAGATTACAGTCTATGAGGAGTGAGGTCCTGATCACAAGAGCTTACAGTCTATGAGGAGTGAGGATCCTGATCACAAGAGATTACAGTCTATGAGGAGTGAGGACCATGATCACAAGAGATTACAGTCTATGAGGGAGTGAGGGTCCTGATCACAAGAGATTACAGTCTATGAGGAGTGATGATCCTGATCACAAGAGATTACAGTCTATGAGGAGTGTGGGATCCATGATCACAAGAAATTACAGTCTATGAAGAGTGAGGGTCCTGATCACAAGAGATTTACAGTCTATGAGGAGTGAGGATCCTGATCACAAGAGATTACAGTCTATGAGGAGTAGGGGGTCCTGATCACAAGAGATTACAGTCTATGAGGAGTGAGGATCCTGATCACAAGAGATTACAGTCTAAGAGGAGTGAGGACCCTGATCACAAGAGATTACAGTCTATGAGGAGTGAGGATCCTGATCACAAGAAATTACAGTCTATGAAGAGTGAGGGTCCTGATCACAAGAGATTACAGTCTATGAGGAGTGAGGATCCTGATCACAAGATATTACAGTCTATGAGGAGTAGGGGGTCCTGATCACAAGAGAATTACAGTCTATGAGAGTGAGGATCCTGATCACAAGAGATTACAGGTCTATGAAAGAGTGAGGATCCTGATCACAAGAGATTACAGTCTATGAGGAGTGAGGGTCCTGATCACAAGAGATTACAGTCTATGAGGAGTGTGGATCCTGATCACAAGAGATTACAGTCTATGAGGAGTGAGGGTCCTGATCACAAGAGATTACAGTCTATGAGGAGTGAGGGTCCTGATCACAAGAGATTACAGTCTATGAGGAGTGAGGGTCCTGATCACAAGAGATTACAGTCTATGGGGAGTGAGGACCCTGATCACAAGAGATTATAGTCTATGAGGAGTGAGGATCCTGATCACAAGAGATTACAGTCTATGAGGAGTGAGGGTCCTGATCACAAGAGATTACAGTCTATGAGGAGTGAGGATCCTGATCACAAGAGATTACAGTCTATGAGGAGTGAGGGTCCTGATCACAAGAGATTCAGTCTATGAGGAGTGGGAGGACCCTGATCACAAGAGATTACAGTCTATGAGGAGTGAGGATCCTGATCACAAGAGATTACAGTCTTTGAGGAGTGAGGACCCTGATCACAAGAGATTACAGTCTATGAGGAGTGAGGATCCTGATCACAAGAGATTACAGTCTATGAGGAGTGAGGACCCTGATCACAAGAGATTACAGTCTATGAGGAGTGAGGATCCTGATCACAAGAGATTACAGTCTATGAGGAGTGAGGGTCCTGATCACAAGAGATTACAGTCTATGAGGAGTAAGGGTCCTGATCACAAGAGATTACAGTCTATGAGGAGTGAGGACCCTGATCACAAGAGATTACAGTCTATGAGGAGTGAGGATCCTGATCACAAGAGATTACAGTCTATGAGTTTACAGTCTATGAGGAGTGAGGGTCCTGATCACAAGAGATTAACAGTCTATGAGGAGTGAGGGTCCTGATCACAAGAGATTACAGTCTATGAGGAGTGAGGACCATGATCACAAGAGATTACAGTCTATGAGGAGTGAGGGTCCTGATCACAAGAGATTACAGTCTATAAGGAGTGAGGATCCTGATCACAAGAGATTACAGTCTCTGAGGAGTGAGGATCCTGATCACAAGAGATTACAGTCTATGAGGAGTGTGGATCCTGATCACAAGAGATTACAGTCTATGAGGAGTGAGGGTCCTGATCACAAGAGCTTACAGTCTATGAGGAGTGAGGATCCTGATCACAAGAGATAACAGTCCTATGAGGAGTGAGGATCCTGATCACAAGAGATTACAGTCTATGAAGAAGTGAGGATCCTGATCACAAGAGATTACAGTCTATGAGGAGTGAGGGTCCCTGATCACAAGAGATTACAGTCTATGAGGAGTGTGGATCCTGATCACAAGAGATTACAGTCTATGAGGAGTGAGGGTCCTGATCACAAGAGATTACAGTCTATGAGGAGTGAGGGTCCTGATCACAAGAGATTACAGTCTATGAGGAGTGAGGGTCCTGATCACAAGAGATTACAGTCTATGGGGAGTGAGGACCCTGATCACAAGAGATTATAGTCTATGAGGAGTGAGGATCCTGATCACAAGAGATTACAGTCTATGAGAGTGAGGGTCCTGATCACAAGAGATTACAGTCTATGAGGAGTGAGGATCCCTGATCACAAGAGATTACAGTCCTATGAGGAAGTGAGGGTCCTGATCACAAGAGATTACAGTCTATGAGGAGTGAGGACCCTGATCACAAGAGATTACAGTCTATGAGGGAGTGAGGATCCTGATCACAAGAGATTACAGTCTTTGAGGAGTGAGGACCCTGATCACAAGAGATTACAGTCTATGAGGAGTGAGGATCCTGATCACAAGAGATTACAGTCTATGAGGAGTGAGGACCCTGATCACAAGAGATTTACAGTCTATGAGGAGTGAGGATCCTGATCACAAGAGATTACAGTCTATGAGGAGTGAGGGTCCTGATCACAAGAGATTTACAGGTCTATGAGGAGTAAGGGTCCTGATCACAAGAGATTACAGTCTATGAGGAGTGAGGACCCTGATCACAAGAGATTACAGTCTATGAGGAGTGAGGATCCTGATCACAAGAGATTACAGTCTATGAGATTTACAGTCTATGAGGAGTGAGGGTCCTGATCACAAGAGATTACATGTCTATGAGGAGTGAGGGTCCTGATCACAAGAGATTACAGTCTATGAGGAGTGAGGACCATGATCACAAGAGATTACAGTCTATGAGGAGTGAGGGTCCTGATCACAAGAGATTACAGTCTATAAGGGAGTGAGGATCCTGATCACAAGAGATTACAGTCTCTGAGGAGTGAGGATCCTGATCACAAGAGATTACAGTCTATGAGGAGTGTGGATCCTGATCACAAGAGATTACAGTCTATGAGGAGTGAGGGTCCTGATCACAAGAGCTTACAGTCTATGAGGAGTGAGGATCCTGATCACAAGAGATTACAGTCTATGAGGAGTGAGGATCCTGATCACAAGAGATTACAGTCTATGATGAATGAGGGTCCTGATCACAAGAGATTACAGTCTATTGAGGAGTGAGGATCCTGATCACAAGAGATTACAATCTATGAGGAGTGAGGGTCCTGATCACAAGAGCTTACAGTCTATGAGGAGTGTGGATCCTGATCACAAGAGATTACAGTCTATGAGGAGTGGGGATCCTGATCACAAGAGATTACAGTCCTATGAGGAGTGAGGGTCCCTGATCACAAGAGATTACAGTCTATGAGGAGTGAGGATCCTGATCACAAGAGATTACAGTCTATGAGGAGTGAGGGGTCCTTATCACAAGAGATTACAGTCTATGAGGAGTGAGGACCCTGATCACAAGAGATTACAGTCTATGAGGAGTGAGGATCCTGATCACAAGAGATAACAGTCTATGATGAATGAGGATCCTGATCACAAGAGATTACAGTCTATGAGGAGTGAGGGTCCTGATCACAAGAGATTACAGTCTATGAGGAGTGAGGACCCTGATAACAAGAGATTACAGTCTATGAGGAGTGAGGATCCTGATCACAAGAGATTACAGTCTATGATGAATGAGGGTCCTGATCACAAGAGATTACAGTCTATGAGGAGTGAGGATCCTGATCACAAGAGATTACTGTCTATGAGGGAGTGAGGATCCTGATCACAAGAGATTACAGTCTATGAGGAGTGAGGGTCCTGATCACAAGAGCTTACAGTCTATGAGGAGTGAGGATCCTGATCACAAGAGATTACAGTCTATGAGGAGTGAGGACCATGATCACAAGAGATTACAGTCTATGAGGAGTGAGGGTCCTGATCACAAGAGATTACAGTCTATGAGGAGTGATGATCCTGATCACAAGAGATTACAGTCTATGAGGAGTGGGGATCCTGATCACAAGAGATTACAGTCTATGAGGAGTGAGGGTCCTGATCACAAGAGATTACAGTCTATGAGGAGTGAGGATCCTGATCACAAGAGATTACAGTCTATGAGGAGTGAGGGTCCTGATCACAAGAGATTACAGTCTATGAGGAGTGAGGGTCCTGATCACAAGAGATTACAGTCTATGAGGAGTGAGGATCCTGATCACAAGAGATTACAGTCTATGAGATTACAGTCTATGAGGAGTGAGGGTCCTGATCACAAGAGATTACAGTCTATGAGGAGTGAGGACCCTGATCACAAGAGATTACAGTCTATGAGGAGTCAGGACCATGATCATAAGAGATTACAGTCTATGAGGAGTGAGGGTCCTGATCACAAGAGATTACAATCTATGAGGAGTGAGGATCCTGATCCCGAGAGATTACAGTCTATGAGGAGTGAGGGTCCTGATCACAAGAGATTACAGTCTATGAGGAGTGAGGATCCTGATCACCAGAGATTACAGTCTCTGAGGAGTGAGGATCCTGATCACAAGAGATTACAGTCTATGAGGAGTGTGGATCCTGATCACAAGAGATTACAGTCTATGAGGAGTGAGGGTCCTGATCACAAGAGCTTACAGTCTATGAGGAGTGAGGATCCTGATCACAAGAGATTACAGTCTATGAGGAGTGAGGGTCCTGATCACAAGAGATTACAGTCTATGAGGAGTGAGGGTCCTGATCACAAGAGATTACAATCTATGAGGAGTGAGGATCCTGATCACAAGAGATTACAGTCTATGAGGAGTGAGGATCCTGATCACAAGAGATTACAGTCTATGAGGAGTGAGGATCCTGATCACAAGAGATTACAATCTATGAGGAGTGAGGATCCTGATCACAAGAGATTACAGTCTATGAGGAGTGAGGATCCTGATCACAAGAGATTACAGTCTATGAGAAGTGATGATCCTGATCACAAGAGATTACAGTCTATGAGGAGTGAGGGTCCTGATCACAAGAGATTACAATCTATGAGGAGTGAGGATCCTGATCACAAGAGATTACAGTCTATGAGGAGTGAGGATCCTGATCACAAGAGATTACAGTCTATGAGAAGTGAGGGTCCTGATCACAAGAGATTACAGTCTATGAGGAGTGAGGGTCCTGATCACAAGAGATTACAGTCTATGAGGAGTGAGGGTCCTGATCACAAGAGATTACAGTCTATGAGGAGTGAGGATCCTGATCACAAGAGATTACAGTCTATGAGGAGTGAGGATCCTGATCACAAGAGATTACAGTCTATGAGGAGTGAGGGTCCTGATCACAAGAGATTACAATCTATGAGGAGTGAGGATCCTGATCACAAGATATTACAGTCTATGAGGAGGGAGGATCCTGATCACAAGAGATTACAGTCTATGAGAAGTGAGGGTCCTGATCACAAGAGATTACAGTCTATGAGGAGTGAGGGTCCTGATCACAAGAGATTACAGTCTATGAGGAGTGAGGATCCTGATCACAAGAGATTACAGTTTATGAGGAGTGAGGGTCCTGATCACAAGAGATTACAGTCTATGAGGAGTGAGGATCCTGATCACAAGAGATTACAGTCTATGAGGAGTGAGGGTCCTGATCACAAGAGATTACAGTCTATGAGGAGTGAGGGTCCTGATCACAAGAGATTACAGTCTATGAGGAGTGAGGATCCTGATCACAAGAGATTACAGTCTATGAGGAGTGAGGATCCTGATCACAAGAGATTACAGTCTATGAGGAGTGAGGATCCTGATCACAAGAGATTACAGTCTATGAGGAGTGAGGGTCCTGATCACAAGAGATTACAATCTATGAGGAGTGAGGATCCTGATCACAAGAGATTACAGTCTATGAAGAGTGAGGGTCCTGATCACAAGAGATTACAGTCTATGAGGAGTGAGGATCCTGATCACAAGAGATTACAGTCTATGAGGAGTAGGGGGTCCTGATCACAAGAGATTACAGTCTATGAGGAGTGAGGATCCTGATCACAAGAGATTACAGTCTATGAAGAGTGAGGATCCTGATCACAAGAGATTACAGTCTATGAGGAGTGAGGATCCTGATCACAAGAAATTACAGTCTATGAAGAGTGAGGGTCTTGATCACAAGAGATGACAGTCTATGAGGAGTGAGGATCCTGATCACAAGAGATTACAGTCTATGAGGAGTAGGGGGTCCTGATCACAAGAGATTACAGTCTATGAGGAGTGAGGATCCTGATCACAAGAGATTACAGTCTAAGAGGAGTGAGGACCCTGATCACAAGAGATTACAGTCTATGAGGAGTGAGGATCCTGATCACAAGAAATTACAGTCTATGAAGAGTGAGGGTCCTGATCACAAGAGATTACAGTCTATGAGGAGTGAGGATCCTGTTCACAAGAGATTACAGTCTATGAGGAGTAGGGGGTCCTGATCACAAGAGATTACAGTCTATGAGGAGTGAGGATCCTGATCACAAGAGATTACAGTCTAAGAGGAGTGAGGACCCTGATCACAAGAGATTACAGTCTATGAGGAGTGAGGATCCTGATCACAAGAAATTACAGTCTATGAAGAGTGAGGGTCCTGATCACAAGAGATTACAGTCTATGAGGAGTGAGGATCCTGATCACAAGAGATTACAGTCTATGAGGAGTAGGGGGTCCTGATCACAAGAGATTACAGTCTATGAGGAGTGAGGATCCTGATCACAAGAGATTACAGTCTATGAAGAGTGAGGATCCTGATCACAAGAGATTACAGTCTATGAGGAGTGAGGGTCCTGATCACAAGAGATTACAGTCTATGAGGAGTGAGGACCCTGATAACAAGAGATTACAGTCTATGAGGAGTGAGGATCCTGATCACAAGAGATTACAGTCTATGATGAATGAGGGTCCTGATCACAAGAGATTACAGTCTATGAGGAGTGAGGATCCTGATCACAAGAGATTACAGTCTATGAGGAGTGAGGGTCCTGATCACAAGAGATTACAGTCTATGAGGAGTGAGGATCCTGATCACAAGAGATTACAGTCTATGAGGAGTGAGGGTCCTGATCCCAAGAGATTACAGTCTATGAGGAGTGAGGACCCTGATCACAAGAGATTACAGTCTATGAGGAGTGAGGATCCTGATCACAAGAGATTACAGTCTATGAGGAGTGAGGACCCTGATCACAAGAGATTACAGTCTATGAGGAGTGAGGATCCTGATCACAAGAGATTACAGTCTATGAGGAGTGAGGACCCTGATCACAAGAGATTACAGTCTATGAGGAGTGAGGATCCTGATCACAAGAGATTACAGTCTATGAGGAGTGAGGGTCCTGATCACAAGAGATTACAGTCTATGAGGAGTGAGGGTCCTGATCACAAGAGATTACAGTCTATGAGGAGTGAGGATCCTGATCACAAGAGATTACAGTCTATGAGGAGTGAGGATCCTGATCACAAGAAATTACAGTCTATGAGATTACAGTCTATGAGGAGTGAGGGTCCTGATCACAAGAGATTACAGTCTATGAGGAGTGAGGGTCCTGATCACAAGAGATTACAGTCTATGAGGAGTGAGGACCATGATCACAAGAGATTACAGTCTATGAGGAGTGAGGGTCCTGATCACAAGAGATTACAATCTATGAGGAGTGAGGATCCTGATCCCGAGAGATTACAGTCTATAAGGAGTGAGGATCCTGATCACAAGAGATTACAGTCTCTGAGGAGTGAGGATCCTGATCACAAGAGATTACAGTCTATGAGGAGTGTGGATCCTGATCACAAGAGATTACAGTCTATGAGGAGTGAGGGTCCTGATCACAAGAGCTTACAGTCTATGAGGAGTGAGGATCCTGATCACAAGAGATTACAGTCTATGAGGAGTGAGGATCCTGATCACAAGAGATTACAGTCTATGAGGAGTGAGGGTCCTGATCACAAGAGATTACAGTCTATGAGGAGTGAGGATCCTGATCACAAGAGATTACAGTCTATGAGGAGTGAGGGTCCTGATCACAAGAGCTTACAGTCTATGAGGAGTGTGGATCCTGATCACAAGAGATTACAGTCTATGAGGAGTGGGGATCCTGATCACAAGAGATTACAGTCTATGAGGAGTGAGGGTCCTGATCACAAGAGATTACAGTCTATGAGGAGTGAGGATCCTGATCACAAGAGATTACAGTCTATGAGGAGTGAGGGTCCTGATCACAAGAGATTACAATCTATGAGGAGTGAGGATCCTGATCACAAGAGATTACAGTCTATGAGGAGTGAGGATCCTGATCACAAGAGATTACAGTCTATGAGAAGTGAGGGTCCTGATCACAAGAGATTACAGTCTATGAGGAGTGAGGGTCCTGATCACAAGAGATTACAGTCTATGAGGAGTGAGGGTCCTGATCACAAGAGATTACAGTCTATGAGGAGTGAGGATCCTGATCACAAGAGATTACAGTCTATGAGGAGTGAGGATCCTGATCACAAGAGATTACAGTCTATGAGGAGTGAGGGTCCTGATCACAAGAGATTACAATCTATGAGGAGTGAGGATCCTGATCACAAGATATTACAGTCTATGAGGAGGGAGGATCCTGATCACAAGAGATTACAGTCTATGAGAAGTGAGGGTCCTGATCACAAGAGATTACAGTCTATGAGGAGTGAGGGTCCTGATCACAAGAGATTACAGTCTATGAGGAGTGAGGATCCTGATCACAAGAGATTACAGTCTATGAGGAGTGAGGGTCCTGATCACAAGAGATCACAGTCTATGAGGAGTGAGGATCCTGATCACAAGAGATTACAGTCTATGAGGAGTGAGGGTCCTGATCACAAGAGATTACAGTCTATGAGGAGTGAGGGTCCTGATCACAAGAGATTACAGTCTATGAGGAGTGAGGATCCTGATCACAAGAGATTACAGTCTATCAGGAGTGAGGATCCTGATCACAAGAGATTACAGTCTATGAGGAGTGAGGGTCCTGATCACAAGAGATTACAATCTATGAGGAGTGAGGATCCTGATCACAAGAGATTACAGTCTATGAGGAGTGAGGATCCTGATCACAAGAGATTACAGTCTATGAGGAGTGAGGATCCTGATCACAAGAGATTACAATCTATGAGGAGTGAGGATCCTGATCACAAGAGATTACAGTCTATGAGGAGTGAGGATCCTGATCACAAGAGATTACAGTCTATGAGGAGTGAGGGTCCTGATCACAATATATTACAGTCTATGAGAAGTGATGATCCTGATCACAAGAGATTACAGTCTATGAGGAGTGAGGGTCCTGATCACAAGAGATTACAATCTATGAGGAGTGAGGGTCCTGATCACAAGAGATTACAGTCTATGAGGAGTGAGGATCCTGATCACAAGAGATTACAGTCTATGAGGAGGGAGGATCCTGATCACAAGAGATTACAGTCTATGAGAAGTGAGGGTCCTGATCACAAGAGATTACAGTCTATGAGGAGTGAGGGTCCTGATCACAAGAGATTACAGTCTATTAGGAGTGAGGATCCTGATCACAAGAGATTACAGTCTATGAGGAGTGAGGGTCCTGATCACAAGAGATTACAGTCTATGAGGAGTGAGGATCCTGATCACAAGAGATTACAGTCTATGAGTAGTGAGGACACTGATCACAAGAGATTACAGTCTAAGAGGAGTGAAGACCCTGATCACAAGAGATTACAGTCTATGAGGAGTGAGGATCCTGATCACAAGAGATTACAGTCTATGAGGAGTGAGGGTCCTGATCACAAGAGATTACAGTCTATGAGGAGTGAGGACCCTGATCACAAGAGCTTTCAGTATTCTAAAAAAGGGGAGGTTACATATAGGAGGGTGAACAGAGCGTACCAGTGGGTAGGTAAATGCGATATACCTACATGATGCAATCTACAGGGAGTCTGTCTACAGGGATCTAGCAATTATCGACTGGGGGCCTTGCCTACAGGTAGCAAAGGGGGTAACGATATACAAGGTGTCTACCTACAAGGGGGTTACCACCAGTGGGCAGTTATCTACAGGGTAAAATTATCTACAGGTGATACCTACCTACAGGGGACATCTATCTACAGGGGCAGCTATTTACAGGGGGTACTTACCTACTGGGGATAGTTATCTAAAGGTGAAAACTATCTTCAGGGTAAAAGTTGGTGTCTCCCACTTGAACCCCCTCTCCACAGAGGGCTGGACCAAAAACACTGTTTTTGTCTGTCTCAAGCCAAAGACATGTACATTTCTAGTCAAAGTTAATCCTGTTAGGCCTTGTTAGGAAGTTGAGGCCAAGGCAACCTAACCAAAATAATGCCTGCTGCAAGAAAGGTAACTCAGCCTTGTCTGCACGGAGTACCAAGTCCAGTTCCATTTCTAACCAGAGGGAGATCTGGGTCGGGATCACAATCATGGTACCCTACAGAATTACAGGATGTTTGCACCCAAGATTGTCTTCAGTCCACGCTAAGAAGGCATTAATCTACAAGTATCATGTTACTGCTACTCCAAGGAGGAGAACCAACTAGTCATCAGCGAAAACTCTAATGAGCAAGAACCCTTCTGCTTACACCATTCTATTTTGTGGGGTTGGAGTCAAAGTTTTTCTGCATACTCCCTGCTAGAGATGGGCGAATAGAAGCTGACAAAGTCGAATTCGGTCTGAATTTCATGAAAAATTTGATATGGAACGAATCTGAATTTCCTCGTGCTTTGTGGTAACGAATCGCTTCATTCACCATTTTGTGCAGGCTGGGGGGAAGGGGGGGCTAAAATGGCTGCTACACTTGTGAGGACATGGGGCAAGGAAGTCTGAGAAGGCAGGTATGTGGGAACAAACAAGAAGAAGAGATGATCCAGCGTGGGTCAGTAGAAATCCAGACTTTATTAGAACTCACAGTAAAAGCAGTAAAAGCAACCAGCAGATCAGACGCGTTTCAGGCGCATGCGCCCTTCGTCAGTGATGTCAACCATCTGCACAGGTGTCAGTTAAATACCGAACAGGTAGTGGGTGGAGAGTTGACCACCAATTAAACTACACTTAGACCGCTGACAATGGTGCAGAGGAGGATACTAATACAAAACATAGACAAAATGTATGTGGGAACACCCTGAATCCCATGGCGGCATGCAGCCTATCAGCAGCCAATGTGATATCACAGCCCTATATATTCGGCAGCCATTGCAGAAGCCGGCACTTCCCGTTTTGCTGAGAGAGCAGAGACTGTGTGTGCATATTAATGACCGTTACTGACAATACAGATCTTTACAGCGGTGAATCCATTCACCTCAAGCCTGCATTCATTCTGGCTAGAGAGAGAATAGACACTGTGTGGTCACTAATCAGCGTTACTGACAATACAGATCAGCCAATTGAGTTCACAACTGGGAACAATCCCCATTCAAAGACTGCAAGCAACCATAGTGCCGGCAGGGACAGTTCGGAGAGAAAAATTATGCTTATTTCTGGTGCAACCATGCTGGGACGTATTACTCTAGAAAAAAAAAAAGGGAAATATATACGCACTCTACGTGTTTTCTGTTTCAAGCATATAGTGGCCTGTTAGTGTAAAAGCGGGGATATATATACACACATTGAGTGTTCCGCAAGTTTCTGTTGCAGCCGTATAGGGGCATATTGCTCTATAAAAAGTAAAATATATACACACACACCACTGTTCTACAAGTATGTCAGGCAGAGAAGTGCCAGGCCGTGCACAGAGTAGTGGCAGAGGCTTAACTTTATCAGGTGCAGGCAGAGGTCGCAGCAGACTAGGCGGGCGTGGCAGCAGGAGTCGCAGCGAGAGGTCTGAGCTACCAGTGTCAGCTAGTGGTAGTGTCTCAACCAGCAACCCAGCAGCCATCATTGATTTGTTAACTCTGTCATCCACTTCATCCCAAGAGACATCTGACACCCCCAGTCAACAGACAGCGCGTTCCTCAGACACAAACCTCAGTTGGCGTGGCCCGGGAGCAGTCCCTGTCCTCCCATTTTCTCATTCCTATGCTGTTCTCTCTCCTACAGAAGCATCTTATGCTGTGGGTTCAGCTCCACTATTCACTGAGGACGATCTAAGAGGACAGTCAGCAGCTACTGCCCAGCCAAGAAGTGGAGGAGACATCCGGCGCTTCCCCAGCTAGGCGGGCAAGTAGTGATGAGTGGCATAGGAGGTGGTGTTGCCAGTGTTCAGGCTCCTGAAACAGACACCGTTGAGGAACTTGAGGATGACATCAGTGACGTGCAGACACAACTATGATGATGAAGCCAATCGCACTTGGGAGCCGGGTGCAGAAGGGGCTTCATCATCGTCAGGGGAAGAGGGGGGCAGCAGCTGAGCCGGCAAGGTGGTAGCATGGTTGGGAGTCAGCGTGGTGGCAGAAGTGGGAAGTCTGGAGCCAAACGTGCCCGGGGTAGACCATCTGCTTTGCGGCAGCCCACCTTCCCGGGAGGTAGTGGAGCAGTGGTTCCCAGAGTTTGCAGCTGTAGCAGTCAGTCAGTGCGGACTGTTGGGAGGAAAATCAGCTACTCTGCGGTGTGGCAGTTTCTTGTCAAGCATCCAGAGGAGGTTAACATAGCCACATATAAGATATGTCGACAGAAGGTGAAACGTGGCCAGGGTCCCAATGTTGGCACCACGGTCCTGCATCAACTTATGCAGTGTCACCATAAAGCGGTCTGGGAGAACCGTGGCTCCGATGTGGTGGTCCATCTTGCTGCAGCAACCGCTTGATTACCCAGTGGCACGCCACTCCCTGTTTCAGCCAGCCAAGGCTCCACCACCTCAGCCAAAGGAAGCTGTCTATCCTTCCAATCTTCTGTTGGTCCAGATGTTCCTGCTCCACCTACTTCTCGTCAGTCATTCCGGCAACAATCAATCACCAAAATGATTTCCAAGAGACAGCAGTATGCGCCTACACATCCAACGGCGCAGAAGCTGAATGTGCTCCTGTCCAAATTGCTGGTGCTGCAGTCCCTCCCTTTTCAAGTGGTGGACTCTGCACCTTTCAGAGAACTGATGGCTTGTGCCAAGGAGTGGTGAAGAGTCCCAAGTCGTAATTTCTTTTTGAAAAAGGCAGTACCAGCCCTGCACAAATATGTAGAACAGAAGGTGGGACAGTCATCGACCCTGTCGGTGAGTACCAAAATGCACGGCGGCGACATCGTGTGGAGCTGTAACTACGGTCAGGGACAATACATGTCTTTACGGCCCACTGGGTGAATGTGGTTCCTGCGCAGGCACACCAGCAACGTGGCCAGGTCTGCCTCCACGCTCTCACGCCGTTGGTCCTGTGACAATTCCCAACTCTGCCTCCTCATCCACCACCGTTTCCCAAGCATTCACTGCACGGACAAGTCTCAGTGCCCCTTCAGCAGACCATGTGTGCAGGGCAAGGTGGTGTCATGATGTTCTTCCCCTGGTTTGCCTTGGCGAACGGAGTCACACAGGGGAGGAAATGCTAAAAGTGATTAGTCAAGAAATCGAATCATGGCTTTCTCCACGACAACTGAAAATGCGAACCATGGTGACCGACAACGGAAAGAACATCCTGTCTGTGCTGCGTCAAGGAAGCCTGAGACATGCGCCCTGCATGGCACACATGTTCAATCTGGTTGTCAAGCAGTTCCTTAAGTCTTATACCCATCTACAAGACATCCTAACAATGGCAAGGAAACTTTGCATGCACTTCAGCCACTTGTACACCGCAAAGCACACCCTCCTGAGCGGCAGCGGCAGAACGGCTTCCCCCAACATAGTCTGATTTGCTACGTTTCTACATATTGGAATTCCACCCTCCATATGTTGGACAAACTATACGAACAGAGAAAGGCCATCAACAATTTCTTGATTATTCGAGTGGATAGGGGGACTCCCCTGCATAACTTCGATGTCAACCAGTGGCAGCTCAAACGTGACACCTGCCGTTTGCTCAGGCCCTTTGAGGAAGCCACACTATTAGTCAGGATTACGGGATGAATGACATCATTCCACTGCTTTATTTCCTACAATAGATGGTGGAAACAATGGCTGGTCAGGGCACTGGAGACACGGCACCTACATCTTACGGCCACATGAGCCTTGTGTGGGGGTTGAACTGGAAGAGGAGGGGGACAGTGGAGCACAGGCAATGTGTAGTGAAATGGGTGATTTTTCTAGTCATCTTAAAGGAGAGGAGGAGCAGGAGCAGCCAGAGGAGCAACAGGGTGATGAGGAAGACGAGACAGAGGAGCCAGACACACCGTGGCAGTATGCAGTGGAGATGGAGGCAGGGAGTCCATCCGAGTCACTTGCACAAATTGCACGATTCATGCTCTCTTGCTTGCGTAGTGACTGCCGAATGAACTGTCACCATTCAGCAGCGGGATGACTTCTGGGTCTCCATCTTGTTGGACCCTCACTACTGGCACAAAATGGGGGCCTTTTTTACACCCACTGAGGGAGGACAAACTGACTTACTACAGAGACATCCCATCTGACTGGGGGGGACCTCTGTGCTCAAGTTCCGCTGCCATAGCTGCTGGGGAGGGGTGGTGTGACAGAAGCAGTACCAGTTCCATCAGCAGCAGAGTCTACAGTCGCTGATGAGTAGTTTTCTTCACACGCATAGTTAACCAACTAATCCGCAGCAGCAGGTAGACCTTGAGCAGGACCTGAACCAGCAGGTGGTGGCATACTTGGACATGACCCTGCCAACCCACATTGAAGATCCACTAGACTTCTGGGCAGCCAAACTGGATTTGTGGCCGGCCAGTAGTGTGGCATCAGAGCGGGTGTTTAGTGCGGCGGGGGCCAAAGTAACCCCAAGGAGAACTCTCCTGTTCACCAAAAATGTGGAGAGACTGACCTTTTGTGAAGATGAATCAGGCATGGACCAGCCAGGATTTCCACCCACCAATGCCTGATGTTTTAGACTAGATTATCCATGGGGCCACACCAACACTTTGACAAAAGAGACTGGTTTCTTCTGCCTACCTGCCCCAACTACTATTCCGACCCTGCCACCCGGCTGATGCCACATATCTGATGCCAAGTGCTCCTTCTTTTACCCACCTTCGTCAGCAGGTACTTGTATTTCCACCCACCGCCCCACTCACTGGGTCACTTTCAGGACTCCTGATGCTGCTGCCACCTCCAGGCTCTGTCATTGTGCTGCCCAATGGTCTCATCATGCTGCTGCCACATCCAGACTGCCATTGTGTCACTCTGCGGCAGTGATTGTAATTGCGACGCCTGTAATCTTCATGTCATACTGAATAATAGCATTGTTTCACTACCCAGCACACTCCCTATGCGTGTTACAGCAGGCAAAGTGTTCTACACCCCTATTGAGGCTCTCTGTAGCCAGGAATAGCTGTTTTTTTTATAGAAATTCACCGCAAATCAATTCAGATTGAACCGAATTTTCTGAAAATTAGTTGAATCGCCCGAATCGAATTTTTGAAAAATTTGCCCATCTCTACTCCCTGCAATAACAAATCCTGCTGCAAATTGTGAATAAAGTCTTCAAGTATTTTCACCTCAGTGAACCAACCCGCGTAGAGCTCCACAGCAAAACTCATTCTAGTCGGATAGAATCCATAAATCACCACTAACAAAATATACCCAAAATAGGCAAAGAGAAGGAAATATACTTGTAGTAACAACATCAATTGTAAAACATTGTTCAGTAAATGCTGACATGAGCACCCCAAAATAATACAACATAGAAAATGGAGTCAATAACCAGATTTGCATATTTAAAATGTCATCTTTTATTTTTACTATCATGACAAAAAATGCATACCTCATGAATAATTATTTAATAGAGTGAAGAATTTGACTATAGGGTGAAAGAGGGCGATACCCTGTGCTCTACACCCATAATAAGGACATTTTCTTTATGATATCGGGAGCCGATTGTAGACCTATATGTGGTCATATCCTCAGGGACAAGTCTTTTGGTCTCAAGTAATCGCTTACTTACGTTTTCTGTCCTGCAGATCCAGTGTGGGCATTTTTTGGTTATCTGGACAGTCACATTTATGGGCACCAGGTGTCAGGAAACTTTTGGCTCTAGTGTCAGCGGCGGCTTCTAGAGATGAGCGATGTTATAGTGCTTCGATTCTGCACGAACCTCGCGGCTCGGCGGTTGCTGACTTTATCCTGCATAAATCAGTTCAGCTTTCAGGTGCTCCGGTGGCTGGAAAAGGTGGATACAGTCCTAGGAGAGTCTCCAGCCACCGGAGCACCTGAAAGCTGAACTAATTTATGCAGGATAAAGTCAGCAACCGCCGAGCCGAGAAGTTCGTGACGTATCAAATCACTGTAACTTCGCTCATCTCTAGCGGCTTCCTAAACAATTTATCGTACATGGTTGGATTCCCAGCCACCCATTTAAACTATCCACGGAGAAGGTATTATTTCTCTTCAGTATGCACTGGGTTGAGGCCTCTTTACAATGGGAAAGCGTTATATTTCTCCTGCCTAGTCACACACAGGTCCCGATTTTAAGGAATGTTTTAGCCCCCTCCCCAGTTTAGTATCAGGAGAGATTGATATCAGGAGAACCCCGGTACTACAGGCACTTGACTTAACAGTAGACACTCTGGAGGGCCATGTACAGTAAGGACTGGATTCCGGCAACTGATACACTTGGTGCCTTAAGGCAGTGTTTCCAAACCAGGGTGCCTCCAGGTGTTGCAAAACTACAACTCCCAGCATGCTTGAACAGCCAAAGGCTTCCCAGGCATGTTGAGAGTTGTAGTTTTGCAACATCTGGAGGCACCCTGGTTGGGAAACACTGTCTTAAGAGGTCCCTTGGGTGAACTGACAGCATTATACGTTAACCCTCGTGGGCAGTTCTCTGGGTTAGCGGTTTCTTTGTAACCTAACCACTCTGCAAATATTGATGTCTGTATTAGATTTCTTCTCTCTGTCTCGGACGTTTCTCACCCTACTTGAAGAGATAGCCAAGATCCTCCTGACTATTGTCTTTACTGTATCCTATGTGCACTACCACATCGCCAAAACCGGTTTGGTTTATAAGATTTTTGTTTTTTCTTTATTGTATTATTGAAAATTGTACAATAAAAACATTCTGGGGAAAAAGGCACATCCTAAGTCCAAAGTCCTCATCATACACCGTAGATATCAGCAGCATTTGCATTGCCAAATAACTATCCATGATGGCAAGGACATCACAGCCAGGCATAACAAATGCTACGTACCAACAATGTGACCTCTGCTCTCCCAACATTGTGCCAAAAGTAAAGCTCTGAGGATCCTTAGTTACTTGAAAACTTCTGGGTAGAGATGAGAAGATGGGGACAGGTACCCCAAGTTGTCTCTTTCAGGGGTCTCCTAGAAGTATCTACAGCGGTGAGGTTGGGGTTAGCAGCTGCAGGCACCAAGTCTGACATATTACGTGCACAAGGTACAGATCACTTTGTTCCTTCTGCAGGACTGGTCGAGCGGCATTCCCTGCTCTATTGCGTCCATCCTGTGGAAACCAGTTCGCATAAAGAACACAATAATTCTAGGAGCTAATTCCAACCTAAGCAGAATATCAGGTGCGGTCTGGATGCAGATCACAGGGAAGTGGGATGAGAGGGATGGGGCAAGATGTCAACATATTTTTATATGGATGGCTACACCCGACAACCAGGACAGCCAGTAGCCCTAACTTGGTATTTAACCCTGCCATCCGCATCTGGTGCACATGCCCTGGGGGCCCCCTTAGCTGTGACCCTTAGGACAATGTACAAGCCATCTGGACACATTTTAAGGAGTGGAAAGGATTAATGTTTACAATATCTAGAAAGACCATGTCCAGCCACCATTCTAAAAAGACATGGGTGACCTATATCTAAGAGATGGGTGTCCCTTAAGATCTCCGGCACTCCCATAGAGATGTATTAAGAGAGACACTGCCCTGGAGGAAAAGAATTAAAACACTAGAGTACAGATCTGCGCCCCACTTCAGGTGAGACCAGGCGCAGGTAGCCATGCCAAACTGACAAGAGTGCTGTACAATATCTTTGCATACATTAGCCGGCATTCATCAAAAGGCGCAGACATCTTGGTAAATGGCGTCCAGCTGCGCTGCACAGGTGAAAATAACTAAAGTCGAGCATATAATAAATGGCCCCTAAGTGCATTTGCTGTATCCTAATACCAATCCTGCTTCTAACATGTACTGGTTGTTGGAGGGTTGCAGTTTTGGCACTGTGTCTTACCACATTTTGTACCGTTATTTGCAGTGTAATTCTCACCAAATGTTCTGCATGTAAATACTAAAGTTTTTAACTTTGCTGCCATCTAATGGTTACATGGAAGAAAAATCCGGGCGATATCTTTTATTTATTCAGCTAATAATACTAAACAGCTGATAATATGAATGAAAATACTGTCCTCTATAGGGTTATCTGCCGTATATACCGTCCTCTATAGGATTATCTGCCGTGTATACCGTCCTCTATAGGGTTATCTGCCGTATATACCGCCCTATATAGGGTTATCTGCCGTATATACCGTCCTCTATTGCATTATCTGCCATATATTCCGTCCTCTATGGGGTTATCTGACGTATATACTGTCCTCTATTGTGTTATCTGCCGTATATATCCCACCCTCTATTGTGTTATCTGCCATATATATACCGTCCTCTATAGGGTTATCTGCTGCATATACCGTCCTCTATTGTGTTATCTGTCGTATATACCATCCTTGTGATCTAATACCCTTGGGAGTGTCCCTACTGCTGCTGCCCTCTGTGTGGTGGGACTGCAGTGTTTCTCCCTCTTAGTACCTTATTTTGCTCATACTCATCCAGTGGGTGTCTGCGTCCTACCATGGGAGGCTCCAGGGGCAAATCCAAGCGCAACAAGCCTGGAGTTGGAGCGTTTCTTCCTGCAATAGACGATGATGCTTCTTCAGATGGAGGCCACTCTGAAGCTAGTGGCTATTCCCTGCGGGACTCTGTGGCACAGACTCGGCTGTCTGCTAAAGTGGCAGCTAACGCAGCTAAATCCTTAAGTCAATTTTCCAGATCTGCGGAGCCATCGGGCAGCGCCTTGCCCCTCCAGGTGGGGTTCGGGGCAGACGGGCTGACGTCCTTCTCCTGAGCGAATGAACTATGATGGGACTCTGATGGATCTCCGCTTTACTGAAATTCTATCCACTATTACCTCCTGCCATACTTCTATGATCACTAAAGTGGATGAGCTGAGACAAGAATTCGTTATTCTACGCTATGACTCAAAAGTTGAGAGAGCGCACTACGGAGGTGGAAAACAGAGTTTCTACGGTTGAGGATACTCTACGCCCTATTCCTCAGCAAATTTCGGACCTGCAGCGACAGTTTCGGGGCATGGTGGATAGAGCTAACGACTTTGAGAACTGACTGAGGCGTAGCAACTTTCAGCTGGTGGGCCTTCCTGAGAGGGCGGAGGGTGCTGATCCGGTGGCGTTCTTGGAATCCTGGCTGAGGGAAGATACTGCCTGCAGACACCTTCTCTCCCTTCTTTGCAGTGGAGCGGGCCCATAGGATCCCTGCCAGACCTCCTGTGCCCGGGGGGCCTCCTCTGCAGTTTCTAGCTCGGACTCTTCACTTTAAAAAGACAGAAACGCTATCCTGAGAGCTGTGAGGATCAAGGGGGAGGTGCTGTTTGGTGACGGCAGAGTCTCTTTCTACCCGGAGTTGAGAAAACAGCGCACCCAGTTTACAGACGTTAGAGCCAAACTCCGCTCCAAGGGATATCGCTATGCCACTCCGCCCCAAGGGATATCGCTATGTCATGTTGTACGCAACTCGGCTGAGAGTGGTGGATGGACACACTACCAAATTCTTCACCTCACCTGCGGAGACGATGCAGTGGGCGGAGGCCACCCCCAGAGCGGCTGGGCCTTCGGAACAATGCTCCTGATGGACTGCTGCTCTCTGAGTTAGCTAGTGGTTAGGCTATGAGTGTTAGTTGTCCGATGTTCAAGTTCCCCTGGGCATTCCCAGGTTAGTGGGTCAGGGGGTGTCAGGCCCAAGGCCTGATTATGGAAACATACATGTGTATTATAATTGTATCTTTGTATAAACGAAGACCTGGGGGGGGGAAGGGTCATTCAGACTGTGGGTTTGTGTATTGCATTTTATTGGTGGGTCTGGCTGTTTGGTATCTCCTTTGAAGTCATGCACTCTGGTCCCATCATATAATCAAACAGATAAGGGGTCAGGAAGAGAGATACCCCACCTGGTGGGATCAGAGGGGAAGGGGGGGGGAATGGAGTTTCCCCCCAAAGAAGCAGATAAGACTTAAAATGCTGGACTCAACTGTTGTTCAAGGCTGTGCCCAAAGCTGACAAGAGCTGGACTCTCACTGACAAGGACAGCTATACCATCATGCTGTAAGAACTTCATCTTTTGTTTTCTGAACTTGCCTTGCTAAACTCTTTCATATTTATGTAACTGTATGTCATTTGTTTATTTTTATATATATATATATATATATATATATATATATATATATATATATATATAGCACTGTGATACCTTTTATCAGATTAAATGTTTAATTAATCAGCTCTGGTCTTTGATCTCTAAATATATGAGCTCACCTTTCTGAAGGCAGCTCTGGTGGAAACAAGTTTATCTAAGGGTTAATTTGGTGACTTGCTGGGACTAGTAGTGGATACCCAGAGGTCTGGTGGCCTTAACCCTTGCACCATCACACTCTCTCTAGCGTCTTAGCTGGACCGATAGGGTGTGATCGTGATAGGGGGTATAGACTTTGTTACGCCGAGCGCTCCGGGTCCCCGCTCCTCCCCGGAGCGCTCGCAACATCCTCGCTACTGCAGCGCCCCTGTCAGATCTACTGACCGGGTGCGCTGCGATACCGCCCCCAGCCGGGATGCGATTCGCGATGCGGGTGGCGCCCGCTCGCGATGCGCACCCCGACTCCCGTACCTGACTCGCTCTCCGTCGGTCCTGTCCCGGTGCGTGCGGCCCCGCTCCCTAGGGCGCGCGCGCGCCGGGTCTCTGCGATTTAAAGGGCCACTGCGCCACTGATTGGCGCAGTTGGTCTAATTAGTGTGTTCACCTGTGCACTCCCTATGTATACCTCACTTCCCCTGCACTCCCTCGCCGGATCTTGTTGCCATTGTGCCAGTGAAAGCGTTTCCTTGTGTGTTCCTAGCCTGTGTTCCAGACCTCCTGCCGTTGCCCCTGACTACGATCCTTGCTGCCTGCCCCGACCTTCTGCTACGTCCGACCTTGCTCTTGTCTACTCCCTTGTACCGCGCCTATCTTCAGCAGTCAGAGAGGTTGAGCCGTTGCTAGTGGATACGACCTGGTTACTACCGCCGCTGCAAGACCATCCCGCTTTGCGGCGGGCTCTGGTGAATACCAGTAGTAACTTAGAACCGGTCCACTAGCACGGTCCACGCCAATCCCTCTCTGGCACAGAGGATCCACCTCCTGCCAGCCGAATCGTGACAGTAGATCCGGCCATGGATCCCGCTGAAGTTCCACTGCCAGTTGTCGCCGACCTCACCACGGTGGTCGCCCAGCAGTCGCAACAGATAGCGCAACAAGGCCACCAGCTGTCTCAACTGACCGTGATGCTACAGCAGCTACTACCACAGCTTCAGCAATCATCTCCTCCGCCAGCTCCTGCACCTCCTCTGCAGCGAGTGGCCGCTTCCGGCCTACGACTATCCTTGCCGGATAAATTTGATGGGGACTCTAAGTTTTGCCGTGGCTTTCTTTCACAATGTTCCCTGCACTTGGAGATGATGTCGGACCAGTTTCCTACTGAAAGGTCTAAGGTGGCTTTCGTAGTCAGCCTTCTGTCTGGGAAAGCTCTGTCATGGGCCACACCGCTCTGGGACCGCAATGACCCCATCACTGCCTCTGTACACTCCTTCTTCTCGGAAATTCGAAGTGTCTTTGAGGAACCTGCCCGAGCCTCTTCTGCTGAGACTGCCCTGCTGAACCTGGTCCAGGGTAATTCTTCCGTTGGCGAGTACGCCATCCAATTCCGTACTCTTGCTTCCGAATTATCCTGGAATAATGAGGCCCTCTGCGCGACCTTTAAAAAAGGCCTATCCAGCAACATTAAAGATGTTCTGGCCGCACGAGAAATTCCTGCTAACCTGCATGAACTCATTCATCTAGCCACTCGCATTGACATGCGTTTTTCCGAAAGGCGTCAGGAGCTCCGCCAGGATATGGACTTTGTTCGCACGAGGCGTTTTTTCTCCCCGGCTCCTCTCTCCTCTGGTCCTCTGCAATCCGTTCCTGTGCCTCCCGCCGTGGAGGCTATGCAAGTTGACCGGTCTCGCTTGACACCTCAAGAGAGGACACGACGCCGCATGGAGAATCTTTGCCTGTACTGTGCCGGTACCGAACACTTCCTGAAGGATTGTCCTATCCGTCCTCCCCGCCTGGAAAGACGTACGCTGACTCCGCACAAAGGTGAGACAGTGCTTGATGTCAACTCTGCTTCTCCACGCCTTACTGTGCCTGTGCGGATATCTGCCTCTACCTTCTCCTTCTCTACTATGGCCTTCTTGGATTCCGGATCTGCAGGAAATTTTATTTTGGCCTCTCTCATCAACAGGTTCAACATCCCGGTGACCAGTCTCGCCAGACCAATCTACATCAATTGTGTTAACAATGAAAGATTGGACTGTACCGTGCGTTACCGCACGGAGCCCCTCCTAATGTGCATCGGACCTCATCACGAAAAAATTGAGTTTTTGGTCCTCTCCAATTGCACTTCCGAAATTCTCCTTGGACTACCGTGGCTTCAACGCCATTCCCCAACCCTTGATTGGTCCACAGGAGAGATCAAGAGCTGGGGTACTTCTTGTTTCAAGGACTGTCTTAAACCGGTTCCCAGTACTCCCTGCCGTGACCCTGTGGTTCCTCCTGTAACCGGTCTCCCTAAGGCTTATATGGACTATGCTGATGTATTTTGCAAAAAGCAAGCTGAGACTTTACCTCCTCACAGGCCTTATGACTGTCCTATTGACCTCCTCCCGGGCACTACTCCACCCCGGGGCAGAATTTATCCTCTGTCCGCCCCAGAGACTCTTGCTATGTCTGAATACATCCAGGAAAATTTAAAAAAGGGGTTTATCCGCAAATCCTCCTCTCCTGCCGGAGCTGGATTTTTCTTTGTGTCCAAAAAAGATGGCTCCCTACGTCCTTGCATTGATTACCGCGGACTTAATAAAATCACGGTAAAGAACCGCTACCCCCTACCTCTTATCTCAGAACTCTTTGATCGCCTTCAAGGTGCCCACATCTTTACCAAACTGGACTTAAGAGGTGCTTATAATCTCATCCGCATCAGGGAGGGGGACGAATGGAAAACTGCATTTAACACCAGAGATGGACACTTTGAGTATCTGGTCATGCCCTTTGGCCTGTGCAACGCCCCTGCCGTCTTCCAAGACTTTGTTAATGAAATTTTTCGTGATCTCTTATATTCCTGTGTTGTTGTGTATCTGGACGATATTCTGATTTTTTCTGCCAACTTAGAAGAACATCGCCAGCATGTCCGCATGGTTCTTCAGAGACTTCGAGACAATCAACTTTATGCCAAAATGGAGAAATGTCTGTTTGAATGTCAATCTCTTCCTTTCCTAGGATACTTGGTCTCTGGCCAGGGACTACAAATGGACCCAGATAAACTCTCTGCCGTCTTAGATTGGCCATGCCCCTCCGGACTCCGTGCTATCCAACGTTTTTTGGGGTTCGCCAATTATTACAGACAATTTATTCCACATTTTTCCACTATTGTGGCTCCTATCGTGGCTTTAACCAAGAAGAATGCCAATCCTAAGTCCTGGTCTCCCCAAGCGGAAGACGCATTTAAACTGCTCAAGTCTGCCTTTTCTTCTGCTCCCGTGCTCTCCAGACCTGACCCATCTAAACCCTTCCTATTGGAGGTTGATGCCTCCTCAGTGGGAGCTGGAGCGGTCCTTCTACAAAAAAATTCTTCCGGGCATGCTGTTACTTGTGTTTTTTTTTCTAGGACCTTCTCTCCGGCGGAAAGGAACTACTCCATCGGGGATCGAGAACTACTGGCCATTAAATTGGCACTTGAGGAATGGAGGCATCTGCTGGAGGGATCAAAATTTCCAGTTATCATTTACACCGATCACAAGAATCTCTCCTATCTCCAGTCTGCCCAACGGCTGTGTCACGATTCGGCTGGCATGAGGTGGATCCTCTGTGCCAGAGAGGGATTGGCGTGGACCGTGCTAGTGGACCGGTTCTAAGTCACTACTGGTTTTCACCAGAGCCCGCCGCAAAGCGGGATGGTCTTGCAGCGGCGGTAGTAACCAGGTCGTATCCACTAGCAACGGCTCAACCTCTCTGACTGCTGAAGATAGGCGCGGTACAAGGGAGTAGACAAGAGCAAGGTCGGACGTAGCAGAAGGTCGGGGCAGGCAGCAAGGATCGTAGTCAGGGGCAACGGCAGGAGGTCTGGAACACAGGCTAGGAACACACAAGGAAACGCTTTCACTGGCACGATGGCAACAAGATCCGGCGAGGGAGTGCAGGGGAAGTGAGGTATACATAGGGAGTGCACAGGTGAACACACTAATTAGAACAACTGCGCCAATCAGGGGCGCAGTGGCCCTTTAAATCGCAGAGACCCGGCGCGCGCGCGCCCTAGGGAGCGGGGCCGCGCGCGCCGGGACAGGACCGACGGAGAGCGAGTCAGGTACGGGAGCCGGGGTGCGCATCGCGAGCTGGCGCCACCCGCATCGCGAATCGCATCCCGGCTGGAGGCGGTATCGCAGCGCACCCGGTCAGTGGATCTGACCGGGGCGCTGCAGTAGCGAGGATGTTGCGAGCACTCCGGGGAGGAGCGGGGACCCGGAGCGCTCGGCGTAACAGTACCCCCCCCCTTGGGTCTCCCCCTCTTCTTGGAGCCTGAGAACCTGAGGACCAGACTTTTGTCTAGGATATTGTCCTCAGGTTCCCAGGATCTCTCTTCAGGACCACAGCCCTCCCAATCAACCAAAAAAAAAGTTTTCCCTCTGACCTTCTTGGAGGCCAGTATCTCCTTTACGGAGAAGATGTCAGAGGAACCGGAAACAGGAGTGGGAGAAACAAGTTTGGGAGAGAAACGGTTGATGATGAGTGGTTTAAGAAGAGAGACATGAAAGGCATTAGGAATACGAAGAGAAGGAGGAAGAAGAAGTTTGTAAGAGACAGGATTAATTTGGCACAAGATTTTGAAAGGACCAAGATAGCGTGGTCCCAATTTGTAGCTGGGGACACGGAAGCGGACATATTTAGCGGAGAGCCATACCTTGTCTCCGGGAGAAAAAATGGGGGGAGCTCTTCTTTTCTTATCGGCAAACTTTTTCATGCGAGATGAAGCCTGTAAGAGAGAATTTTGGGTCTCTTTCCATATGGTGGAAAGATCACGAGTTACTTCATCCACAGCGGGCAAACCAGAGGGCAAGGGAGTAGGGAGGGGGGGAAGAGGGTGACGGCCGTACACCACGAAAAATGGGGATTTGGAAGAAGATTCAGAGACTCTGAAGTTGTACGAGAATTCGGCCCATGGTAGAAGATCTGCCCAGTCATCCTGGCGGGAGGAAACAAAATGCCGTAAATAGTCACCCAGGACCTGGTTAATTCTTTCTACTTGCCCATTGGATTGAGGATGATAAGCAGAAGAGAAGTTTAATTTAATCTTGAGTTGTTTACAGAGAGCCCTCCAGAATTTTGACACGAATTGGACGCCTCTATCCGAGACGATCTGAATGGGCAAACCGTGAAGACGAAAAATGTGTACAAAAAATTGTTTTGCCAACTGAGACGCTGAAGGAAGACCAGGAAGAGGAATAAAATGTGCCATCTTGGAGAATCGATCAACGACCACCCAAACAACAGTGTTGCCACGGGATGGGGGTAAGTCTGTAATAAAGTCCATACCAATCAGGGACCAAGGCTGTTCGGGGACAGGCAGAGGATGAAGGAGACCAGCAGGCTTCTGGCGAGGAGTCTTATCCCGGGCACAGACAGTGCAGGCCCGCACAAAATCAACAACATCCGTCTCCAGAGTCGGCCACCAATAGAAACGAGAGATGAGTTGCAATGACTTTTTGATGCCCGCATGGCCAGCGAGATGGGAGGAGTGACCCCATTTGAGGATTCCGAGGCGTTGGCGTGGAGAAACGAAGGTCTTCCCTGGAGGAGTTTGCCTGATGGAGGCTGGGGAAGTGGAGATCAGGCAGTCAGGAGGAATGATGTGTTGCGGAGAAAGCTCTACCTCCGAGGCATCCGAGGAACGAGAGAGGCGGCTGGAGGCGGTATCGCAGCGCACACGGTCAGTGGATCTGACCGGGGCGCTGCAGTAGCGAGGATGTTGCGAGCGCTCCGGGGAGGAGCGGGGACCCGGAGCGCTCGGCGTAACAGGCTGAATCCTCGCCAGGCCAGGTGGTCTTTGCCCGTTTTAACTTTTAAATTCATTTTCGCCCTGCCGACAAGAACATTAGGGCCGATGCTCTCTCTCGTTCCTCGGATGCCTCGGAAGTAGAGGTCTCTCCGCAACACATCATTCCTCCTGACTGTCTGATCTCCACTTCTCCAGCCTCCATCAGGCAAACTCCTCCAGGGAAGACCTTCGTTTCTCCACGCCAACGTCTCGGGATTCTCAAATGGGGTCACTCCTCCCACCTCGCAGGCCATGCGGGCATCAAAAAGTCCTTGCAACTCATCTCTCGTTTCTATTGGTGGCCGACTCTGGAGACGGATGTTGTTGATTTTGTGCGGGCCTGTACTGTCTGTGCCCGGGATAAGACTCCTCGCCAGAAGCCTGCTGGTCTCCTTCATCCTCTGCCTGTCCCCGAACAGCCTTGGTCCCTGATTGGTATGGACTTTATTACAGACCTACCCCCATCCCGTGGCAACACTGTTGTTTGGGTGGTCGTTGATCGATTTTCCAAGATGGCACATTTTATTCCTCTTCCTGGTCTTCCTTCAGCGCCTCAGTTGGCAAAACAATTTTTTGTACACATTTTTCGTCTTCACGGTTTGCCCACGCAGATCGTCTCGGATATAGGCGTCCAATTCGTGTCAAAATTCTGGAGGGCTCTCTGTAAACAACTCAAGATTAAATTAAACTTCTCTTCTGCTTATCATCCTCAATCCAATGGG
The DNA here is from genome assembly GCF_029499605.1 of Hyla sarda. Taxonomy (NCBI): domain Eukaryota; kingdom Metazoa; phylum Chordata; class Amphibia; order Anura; family Hylidae; genus Hyla; species Hyla sarda. Next base: position 30,041 of record NW_026610537.1, read on the forward strand.
CAAGTAGAAAGAATTAACCAGGTCCTGGGTGACTATTTACGGCATTTTGTTTCCTCCCGCCAAGATGACTGGGCAGATCTTCTACCATGGGCCGAATTCTCGTACAACTTCAGAGTCTCTGAATCTTCTGCTAAATCCCCATTTTTCATGGTGTACGGCCGTCACCCTCTTCCTCCCCTCCCTACTCCCTTGCCCTCTGGTGTACCCGCTGTGGATGAAGTGACTCGTGATCTTTCCACCATATGGAAAGAGACCCAAAATTCTCTTTTACAGGCTTCATCTCGCATGAAAAAGTTTGCCGATAAGAAAAGAAGAGCTCCCCCCATTTTTGCTCCCGGAGACAAGGTATGGCTCTCCGCTAAATATGTCCGCTTTCGTGTCCCCAGTTACAAACTGGGACCACGCTATCTTGGTCCTTTCAAAGTCTTGTGCCAAATTAATCCTGTCTCTTACAAACTTCTTCTTCCTCCTTCTCTTCGTATTTCCAATGCCTTTCATGTCTCTCTCCTTAAACCACTCATCATCAACCGTTTCTCTCCCAAACTTGTTTCTCCCACTCCAGTTTCCGGTTCTTCTGACATCTTCTCCGTGAAGGAGATACTGGCCTCCAAGACGGTCAGAGGGAAAAAAATTTTTTTGATTGATTGGGAGGGCTGTGGTCCTGAAGAGTGATCCTGGGAACCTGAGGACAACATCCTAGACAAAAGTCTGGTCCTCAGGTTGGTTCTCAGGCTCCAAGAAGAGGGGGAGACCCAAGGGGGGGGGTACTGTTACGCCGAGCGCTCCGGGTCCCCGCTCCTCCCCGGAGCGCTCGCAACATCCTCGCTACTGCAGCGCCCCGGTCAGATCTACTGACCGGGTGCGCTGCGATACCGCCCCCAGCCGGGATGCGATTCGCGATGCGGGTGGCGCCCGCTCGCGATGCGCACCCCGGCTCCCGTACCTGACTCGCTCTCCGTCGGTCCTGTCCCGGCGCGCGCGGCCCCGCTCCCTAGTGCGCGCGCGCGCCGGATCTCTGCGATTTAAAGGGCCACTGCGCCACTGATTGGCGCAGTTGGTCTAATTAGTGTGTTCACCTGTGCACTCCCTATGTATACCTCACTTCCCCTGCACTCCCTCGCCGGATCTTGTTGCCATTGTGCCAGTGAAAGCGTTTCCTTGTGTGTTCCTAGCCTGTGTTCCAGACCTCCTGCTGTTGCCCCTGACTACGATCCTTGCTGCCTGCCCCGACCTTCTGCTACGTCCGACCTTGCTCTTGTCTACTCCCTTGTACCGCGCCTATCTTCAGCAGTCAGAGAGGTTGAGCCGTTGCTAGTGGATACGACCTGGTTACTACCGCCGCTGCAAGACCATCCCGCTTTGCGGCGGGCTCTGGTGAATACCAGTAGTAACTTAGAACCGGTCCACTAGCACGGTCCACGCCAATCCCTCTCTGGCACAGAGGATCCACCTCCTGCCAGCCGAATCGTGACAGACTTTAAGTTTACTGGGGGGGGGGGGGGGCGGGAGGCAGTGGTTGGCGGATTGTAAGTAGCTCCTGCACTCGCCTGATACATTTTTCTAGTTTGGGGTACAGGTCTGAACTGGTTTAGTTAGTGTGAGACAGGGATGGTCTTGGGGATGTTTTGCTGTTCTTATCTGTTTATGCTGTTTGGTGGTGTTCAGTCATTGTTGTCCGTCTGTGTTGTCTGCGTGTCTGTGGTGTGCATGGGAGCTCCTTTGGTTACGGGGTACCTGTTCAATGGGGTAGGCTCTGGTAGTGCTGTATCTTAATTTCATGATGGGGTCCCTTAAAGGTTTTAAGCTGGAATATCCGTGGCATGAATTCCAAGTTTAAGAGGGTGCTGTGCCTGGATTTTGTTAAGAGACACTCCCTGCATGTTATTTGTCTGCAGAAAACCCACCTCACGGGTCAAAAGGTCCTTTCCCTAAAGAGGGTGTGGGTTGCAAAGGGTTACCACTCATCCTTGGCTAGAGGGGTCTCAGTCCTTGTCTCTAAGTCCCTCCCCTTGATAATCTCCTAGGTTTCCTGTGACCATTTTGGTACACATGTCATTTTACATTGTGCGTTGTCCTCTTTCTGCTTTAATCTAGTCTCTTTTTATGTACCTCCTCCCTTTCATGTGCCCTTCTTGGACCGGATTGGGGATAAGCTGACTTCCTTCCCTACTGACCCTCTTCTTTTTATAGGAGACTTCAATGTTGTTCCTGATCCCCGGCTCGATCGCACCAGTGCCGTGGACCCCGGATCCTCTGCATTAGCCTCTTGGTGGCTGGGGTTGGGCCTTACTGACCTTTGGAGCTGGAAATACCCAGATGACTCAGTCTTCTCTTACTACTCTTCGGTGCATCGAACCTTCTCCCGAATCACTCGCTTTTGCTTCGGCTGACCTACTGCCAGCGGTGAGTGAGGTGTGCTATACTAGTAGAGGGATCTCAGATCATTCTGCTTTAATAGTTACCCTGTCCCTAGGTCCTAGGCCTCCCATCTGGATGTCCTCATCCAGTGGGATGCTTACAAAGCCACGGTTAGGGGAGCATTTATGGAGGGGTAGCGGGCAGGAGGACGTTATTGGGAGCCCGGGAGCGGGCGCTACAGTCAGAAATAGGGGTTCTTGATGCAGCGGTGGTGAGGGACCCCACTACGGAGGCTGAGAGGGAGTGAGCTAGGGCTCAGAGGTCTCTTCTGATTGTCCAGAAAGATTGGGTTCATTTGCTGGCAGCAAGGAAGGCAACCATATTTGAATTTGGTGATAAGGATGGTAAACTTTTGGCCTACCTATCTAGGGAAAGCCACCCTGTGGCTTCCATACCCTGTGTACGCACATGGGATGGGTCCCTTAGCTCTGACCAGTCAGTCATCAATGCTGTTTTCCATTCCTTTTATAGCTCCTTGTACTCCTCTTCCTCTGGGGTGGCCCCTGAGACTATAATGTCCTTCTTGACAGACCTTCCCCTTGTCCTGTTGACTTTGCTCCAGTCCTCTGGTGTGGAGGGCCCGCTGATGGCTGAAGAGGTGTCCAGGGTTATTAAAGACTCCGGGACTCGATGGCTTGGTGGGGGACTGGAACAGGCTGAATGAGGAGAAATTGATCCCCATCTTACTTAAATTGTATACAGTGGCCTTTGAGTCTGGGGCCCTACCTGACTATGAGAGAGGCTCTGATTATTGTACTACCTAAGCCTGGTAAAGATCCAACCTTGCTGGACTCTTATCGCCCCATTTCCCTCCTCAATGTAGATATCAAAATTCTAGCGAAGATCCTGGGGAACAGGCTCCGGGGGGTCATTTCCTCTGTAGTTCACCCTGACCAGACTGGGTTCATGCCTGGGAGGACGACTGATGTTAATGTGAAAAGACTATAGCTTAATATTTCTGCAGCGGAGGAGGATGGATCCCCTGGTTATGTGGTTAGCCTTGATGTTTACAAGGCCTTTGACTCAGTTGAGTGGCATTATATTTGGGGCCTGATGCAAATCCTTCGCTTCTGACCTGTTTTTCAGAAATGGGTTCAGTTGCTGTATGACTCCCCTAGGGCCCGAGTACGTACTAATTTGGAGATCTCCAAGTCGTTCCGGTTGGGCAGGGGCACTAGGCAGGGGTGCCCCCTATCACCCTATTTACTTTAGCTATTGAGCCCCTGGCAGCGGCAGTTCGCTCCTCTACCTCCAATAAGGGGATCACTAGGGGTTCCCTGGCCGAGAAGATATCTTTATATGCAGACGATACCTTAGTGTAGTGCTGATGTTGGGGACTCCCTGGATGCTTTATTTTGTCTGTTGGAGAGGTTTGGGGAGATCTCAGGTCTGCAGGTTAATTGGGCTAAATCGTCCATTATGTCCTTGTCCCGTGCTAGGGTTTTGCCCTCTGTACTTCCTAATGTGTTGCAGGCAGTGTCCCACTTTAAATACTTGGGAGTGGAGGTGTCCCCTAACAGCTCTGAGTTTATGGCCCTTAATTTAGATCCCCTACTCAATAATACACTTACTCGCTTACAAGCATGGGACTGCTTGCCCTTGTCCTTGGCTAGTAGGGTTAACATTTAAGATAATCTTTCTCCCCAAGTTCCTCTACCTTTTTCACTTATCCCTTGTTATTCCTCCCAAAGGCTTTTTTGTCAAACTTAACTGGGCTCTGAGATCCTTTTATTGGCAGAACAAACCTCCGAGGTTGGCACAGGCTCTGCTCCAGGCGCCTAAACTAGCCGCCCCTGATATGCATTATAATTTTCTAGCTTTGCAGCTGGTGTACGCAGCCTGGTGGATCGACCTGTACCTTTCCAATGGCTTTAAGGCTTTGGCTGGGGCTCTCCTAGGTTCTTATGAGACTCTGACTAACACGTTATACAGGTATGTTCCCTCTCTCTCTTTACCGATCCCTGTTAAGACGGTGGCTGCGGTCTGGTCGGTGGTCTCTGGGCGCTTCCCTCAGCCGGTTGTTTCTCCAAGAGCACCCCTGTGGGGTAATCCACATTTGGAGCACTTACGGGAGTTGGAGGCAGCCGGCTTTTGGAGCTCCCAGGGACTCAAATTTGCCATGCACCTGTTTGGAGAGGACTGTGTCTTCCCTTCATTTGCTGAGGCTAGAGAACGTTTTAATGTCCCTCAGGATGCCCATTTCCGGTATCTTTAGCTGCAACATGTCTCTGCACAGTTTGGTTCACTGGAGGTTACCCCTGTATTTAATGAATTGGAACTGCTCTTGGGGACCGGATCAGTGGGTCCGGATCAGTTTGCTGTGGCACAATTGAAGTGGGTTGAGGATATTCCCAGTCTTTCAGAAGATATGTGGAGGGAGGTTGTCAAAACGTATTATTCTACAGTAGTTTGTGCTCGGGATATGCTTATTCAGTCCAGGTTTATCCTCCGTTTATATTATACTCCAGTTAGGCTACATTGGATGGGGGTCTCGGGGTCGGAGATCTGTTTTAGGTGTGGGAGAGAGAGGGGCACCTTCTTGCATGCGGTTTGTACTTGCTCCTGCATTATGCCCTTTTGGAGGGAGGTTATGACATTCTTGTCGGATCACTTAGAATTCTCCTTTGTTTTAACGCCAAAGGTATGTTTGTTGTGGGGTTATTAATGGGTTGGTGAGGGGCTCTTACAGGCGCATTATGGTCCGCTTCCTTCTGTTTTGTGCCCGTAAAGTTGTAGTGATGGCCTGGAAGGATGTGTCCTCACCCCCTCTGGCCCAGTGGATAGCCCTGGTTAATAAATATGTCCCATTATACCATGCTCTTTTTGTTAGTAGGAAATGTCCGAAAAAATTTGACAAGGTCTGGGTTCCATGGTTGGGCTCCAACGTAGGTGCACAACTGCACTTGGGGTTGAGCACCTTGTATCACCTTAGATCACGTCAATGTAATTGTTTGTTGCTGGATGTCTCTACTGATCCTCCAGTTCAGGGGGCCTCTCAGTCATAGAATGTCCAAATGGGAATCAAGGAGCTCCTAGGTTATGTTTGGATGTGTGTGTGTGTGTGTGTGCGTGCATGGTGTTGTCTATATATGTGTTGTAGTTCTAGGTTGGCCTCCCTTTCCTCAATTGCTCATATTAGTTCCAGTTATGTATTCCTGTTCCTGTGACATGACTATCTTGGGAGCGGAGGGAAGGGTCTGCTGAATTGTTCTTTGTTGTTAAACGGTAGCTATCACCCAAGCTTGGCTGGCGGCCAATCAAGCCTGTATCACCCATTTGTGGGACTTCTAAGAAATTCTCCACAATTTCAGGAGGCTTCCCTTTAATGCACCTGTCCATCTTCTCCTTGAGACAGACTCTTCTCCAAATTCTACTTCTGCAGACTTTCTTTTGATGTTTTCTGGAACGAATCCAGCACCTCTCAGGGTTTCTACCGTGACCCCGTCCTCTATCACAGTGATCTCTTTTTAAGGACTCTGCTTTCTCATTAGTCTTTTCTTTAGGGCCACCAACCTTCACATGCTCATCTGCAGGCTGAGAATTCTTGGCTCCTTTAGGCCTCTCTTCACCGGCACCTTCAGATATGTCACTTACTTGCTGCTTCTGCAGTTATCTTTGATTTAGCTTCTGCCTCAAAGAACTTCTCTGCCTCAGAATTTTCCCCATCAAATGTCATTATCTGTGCAGCTTCAGAGGACCTCTCATACGGCTTCACCTCAGTCTCAGAGGACTTCCCATATGGTTTTAACTCAGTGTCCGCTTCAGAGGACTTCTCATATGGCTTCTTCTCATTGTTTTCAGACTCTTCAGCCTTTGCCTCTTGAGTCCTCATCAGTCTGTTTCCCAGACTTTTATTCCACTTCCATGGCCTCACATACCTGCCCCCTTTTCTCATCGGGATCGGCTCCGTTTTTAAGAGGTCTCTTACTTACAGCAGTCTCCTAACTCTAGCTGCTGGACCTTGAGACATTCTCTTGTCTTCTGACAGTCACCTGTCCTTGGTCTGTCTCTTCCTTCGAGCCATCTCTGTCCGACTCTTCTCCACCTTTAGGAGTAGTCTCCCCCTTTGCAAGGGTCTTGGCCACTTGGGCTTCAGGGTAGCTCCTGGACGGTCTCTCTGGCCTGTCTCTCTGCCTAACTCCTTTGTTGCTTTGCCACGATCTCTCTGCTCACTTGCAGACTTCTCTTTCACTTCACCACCGTCTCTCTGCTGCCTGGCAGAAACGTCTAGGGCTCCTGGGTCTGCAACAACATCTGGTGCAGTGGTTTGACCTTCCTGGTCATTATCCATCTCCTTCACTCAGGACTCTTGGACTTGACTCGCAGTCTGTTCTTCAGCTCCCCCAGCAGTCTGGCAGACCCCTAGCTGGCATACAGTATATCAAGTGACTGCTGGCACTCCCAGTCATCAGCCTCTGCTGAGTAACTCTCAACGCATGTGTGGTGCAAGTCAGGTGTTGTGGGCCTATCAGGTGTACCTGCTCTAATCACCAGACAGTCTTCCCATAACTGCTGAAAAAATTGAAAACCTATCCCCAGCACTACATCAAACCCTAATACTCTCTACATCATACCCTAATACTCTATAGTGGGGACTAGCCCAAACTTTACACACCATACCATAGGAAGTTGAAAAACAAGCATTAACAGTTTCTTACCTCTATATTTCACCCTGTATACAAGACACTGTAACAGGGTCCGGCTTTCTGCAACTCGTCTTTACCAGACTTATTATACCCCTAGAATCTAGCAAAGCTACAATCTTTTTACCATCCACCATCAGCTCACATAGGTGTTCTTTTGTCCCACTTGCAACATGCATGGTTGGTTGCTCCCGGTAACAAATTCACTGCAACTCAACCGCTGGTTGCTCCTAGCAACGTGCTGCCCGCATCCTCCACAAATTGTGAGAAGTGTCAGGGATCGCCCTTTTGCTGAGGGAAAGGGACATGTGTCGGTCTTTATCCAAATCAGGCAAACAGCAGCAAGTTCATGCAATCTGACTCTTGGTCAGTTTTATTAGAAAGGTTGCAAGGCAAATAAAAATAACAATACAGGAACAAAAGAAAATTTTGCCCGTCCGGCACTAACTTTACAAGTGATGCCCCCTCACTACCAGCTGGAGCTTCTCTCTGTCAGCTAACAAAAACACTTTCAGCAACCTTTACTCACTGTTCACACACAGCGTTTGCAGCCTCTTGCTGTGTGTACTAAGACTCCTTGTCTGTCCACTTCACTATTGGGGCCACTCAGCGCCTGACTGTGTGCTCCTCACAAGGACCCCTGCCTCCCCCTTTACAGCCATCTTGCTGTCTTCTGGGGAGAGCCAGACTATTCTGTTTCTTTTCCTTATATGCAGACTACCCATACTTCTGCTGGCCTTCTTAATTAGGTACTTGATGAGCCTCTCTGCTAGCTCACCTAGGCTAAAGGTCCTGGAAAACACCCTTTCATTGCCCTAAAACCTGCCTCAGTGTCACACACTATCTATATCTATATTATATATATACATACACACATATCTATATCTATCTATCTATCCATAGCTATCTATCCATATCTATCTATATCTATCCATATCTATCTATATCTATCTATCTATCTATCCATAGCTATATCTATCCATACATATCTATCTATCTATCTATCTATCCATAGCTATATCTATCCATACATATCTATCTATCTATCTATATCTATCTATATCTATCTATACATCTCTATCTATCTATACATATCTATCCATATCTATCTATCTATACATCTATATCTATCCATATCTATCTATATCTATCTATCTATCCATAGCTATATCTATCCATACATATCTATCTATATCTATCTATATCTATCTATACATCTCTATCTATCTATACATCTCTATCTATCTATCTATACATATCTATCCATATCTATCTATACATATCTATCGATCTAGTACTGGAAAAAGATCGCAGCACACACGATGTATTCAATGTGAAAAAGTGGGTTTATTCCATAAAAACAGCAAGCAAAAAAGAAAGCTACGTTTCGGTAGTCTCACACCACCATCTTCAGGCATAGTGCATTGTGCAAACACTGGCTGTTAAATAGCCACAAGTGACATCATGAATTCAATTACAACCAATCAAATACAAGAATTCATAATGATAAATACAAAAAAGTGCATGTGCATATAATTAATAAATATTATAAAACAATTCCAAAACCAATATAAAAGTTGTGCAACCATACAGTGTGCAGTTACATATAATGGTATCCAACGTTAATGTGTACTATACTATCCAGGTGTGTTATGGGATACCAACACAAGTATAATAAAGTGACAGTGCAAATTAAAAACAATATCGGATGGGCATGAAAGGGGCGGAACACTCAACACAATTACAGTAAATCAAAACGTTAGCGTGGGTCAGGATTTTATATAAACACAAAACGCTCCTATTATGCTTTACTTCTTTTACTTAAAACTCAGCAGCAAAAGAACTAATGAAATATTACATTGAAAAAACTTTAACGTAGAGCATGACATGGCGTAACCATACATGCTGACATGACCACAGCCAATCAGAGTGTGGTATAGCATATGTAAGTCACAGTTAATAATACATCTTCCTCTTCTTTTGCTGCTCAGCAGCCATAACAGATGAGTATAATTTGTCCTATTTTTTATGCAGAATCTGGTGTTTTTTCTCATAGGATTCTGTATTAAAAGTGTGTTCCATACATATATTCATATGTGTATGTTTTATTCAGGGATATATATGTGTATATATATATAATATGTATTTTCTATCTCATATATAGTTGTACACGATTTTGTATTAATTGCAGTCTTTGCCTATACTGTATATATCTCGCATAGTTAATATATCTATATATATTTTCCACACTACTTTTCCCAAATTTTTTATATATTAATTATATTTTGAATAACATATAGTCAATTATATATTTATATATAAATTTATATATATATATATATATATATATATATATATATATATATTATTGTTATTCTGCCAGATATAGATTTTTCTCATTATGGAGGTAATTGAGGATCCTAAAACTATTTCTAAAGATATCCGCACCCAGACCATGACCTCTAACATTGGTACTCCTGACCCAGTATTGAATAATTACCGTATATACTCGAGTATAAGCCGAGTTTTTCAGCACGATTTTTCGTGCTGAAAACACCCCCCTCGGCTTATACTCGAGTGAACTCCCCCACCCGCAGTGGTCTTCAACCTGCGGACTTCCAGAGGTTTCAAAACTACAACTCCCAGCAAGCCAGGGCAGCCATCGGCTGTCCGGGCTTGCTGGGAGTTGTAGTTTTGAAACCTCCGGAGGTCCGCAGGTTGAAGACCACTGCGGCCTTCAACATCATCCAGCCCCCTCTCACCCCCTTTAGTTCTGAGTACTCACCTCCGCTCGGCGCTGGTCCGGTCCTGCAGGGCTGTCCGGTAAGGAGGTGGTCCTTTGAGGAGGTGGTCCGGGCTGCTATCTTCACCGGGGAGGCCTCTTCTAAGCGCTTCGGGCCCGGCCTCAGAATAGTCACGTTGCGGCGCCCCCGGTGAAGATAGCAGCCCGGACCACCTCCTCACCGGACCACCTCCTTACCGGACAGCCCTGCAGGACCGGACCAGCGCCGAGCGGAGGTGAGTACTCAGAACTAAAGGGGGTGAGAGGGGGCTGGATGATGTTGAAGGCCGCAGTGGTCTTCAACCTGCGGACCTCCGGAGGTTTCAAAACTACAACTCCCAGCAAGCCCGGACAGCCGATGACTGCCCGGGCTTGCTGGGAGTTGTAGTTTTGAAACCTCTGGAGGTCCGCATGTTGAAGGCCGCAGTGGTCTTCAACCTGCGGACCTCCGGAGGTTTCAAAACTACAACTCCCAGCAAGCCCGGACAGCCGATGGCTGCCCGGGCTTGCTGGGAGTTGTAGTTTTGAAACCTCTGGAGGTCCGCAGGTTGAAGACCACTGAGGGCGAATGATGAGAAGAGGATGATGAAGGGGGGTGGGGATGATGAAGGGGGGGGGGTGTGGGATGATTACAAGGGGATGATGAAGGGGGGATGTGTGGGATGATAAGGGGATGTGTGGGATGATGACAAGGGGATGATGAAGGGGGGATGTGTGGGATGATAAGGGGATGTGTGGGATGATGACAAGGGGATGATGAAGGGGGGATGTGTGGGATGATAAGGGGATGTGTGGGATGATGACAAGGGGATGATGAAGGGGGGATGTGTGGGATGATGTCAAGGGGATGATGAAGGGAGGATGTGTGGGATAAGGGGATGTGTGGGATGATGACAAGGGGATGATGAAGGGGGGATGTGTGGGATGATGACAAGGGGATGATGAAGGGGGGATGTGTGGGATGATAAGGGGATGATGAAGGGGGGATGTGTGGGATGATAAGAGGATGATGAAGGGGGGATGTGTGGGATGATGACAAGGGGATGATGAAGGGGGGATGTGTGGGATGATGACAAGGGGATGATGATGAGGATGTTAATGACGGGTCTGGATGATGACAGGGGGGGATGAGGTATTTCCCACCCTAGGCTTATACTCGAGTCAATAACTTTTCCTGGGATTTTGGGTTGAAATTAGGGGTCTCGGCTTATACTCGGGTCGGCTTATACTCGAGTATATACGGTATATTAAGGACCTAGTAGATGACTCTGTATCTAGGTCGGTAAATTCTGCTGTTCAATCAGCTGTTTCTATACTCCAGAACAGTATTTCAAAATCTATGTCCTTGGTGTTATCCAGTTCTGGGCACAATATTACTGTACCAAATATTCCCTACCTAATATTTAAACTCCATCTGACCAATTCTGGTCACCAGAGACTTCAGTCTCCAAGTTGGCTAAGGGTTTTCATACCCATAAGAAATCCACCTCAAAAAGGCATCACACTCATGACGGCAAAGTTCCCCATAAAAAATGTGCCAAAGGGGTTCGCCAAGTTACATCTAATGATGACAGACCTATACCAGGTCACTCTGATAGTGCTATTATCGCACTCAAACAACCCTCTGTACAAGAGGAGGTTAAAACCAAAAAACCTAGAAAAACCGTACATCGGTCTAAACCAAACTCGTTCAACGAGTATACTTCTGATGACTCCGCTGACTGATGCCTTAGAGGATTTAGAATACATTTCAGATGAGAGCGGTGAAATAATTGAAGACCCTGATACTCAGGAAGCAATTATATTAGATCCGGACACCTCTTATTTTAACCCTTCCCTTATTCATCACCCTAGAGCCGGGGAATGGCTCCCTAAACCTGTCGTGGCTATGTTTCTTGCTCAACGGGTTAATAAGGGACTAGATAAATCCACCCGTAGTAAACTTAAATCTGAATGTCCGAGACCCTCTCTCCCTCACTGTTCCTCTACTACTCCAGACATTGACCCCGTTTTGAACAAATTTTTAATGAAATCTGGCAAGAACCCTAAAAAAGGGATAGACAGAAGTTTTAGGGCCTGTCAGGATAAACTCCTTGACATGCTTGGCCCACTGTCAAAAATTCTTGATCTGGTGGAGGAATCCTCTGTCACTCAGAGACCCGTTGATACGGAAGTTTTAAAAGGATGGGCTCAACGGGCAGTATGCTTTCTTGGCAATGCCAACGTAGCCCTATCCACTGAGCGGAAATGCTCCATCCTTATGAGGATTGACCCCCAATTGACTAATTTGGCCTCAAATGACCCCCCTAAACCCACAGAAGGCCTTTTATTTGGGGAAGAATTTATTCATGAAATGAACAAATATGTGGGATTATTTTCTTCCATTAATAAAGCACAGTCAAATTTAAAAAAGGTTTTCTCTAATCGAGTTTTTGGAAGGGCCGGAAAGGGAAGGAGCCGCTTTTCCGGCCGTTCTCAACCATTCAGACGTTCTTCAAGAGGCTCCTTCCCTTCATATCAACAGTCCTATCAGCATTCCTATCAACCACCCTATGGACCACCAACTTCCAACCCCTCTCCATTCTTCCCATACCGAGCCCGACCCTGGAGGGCTAGAGGCCAACGTGGAGTGCCAAGAGCAAGACCTTCAGCTTCAGGTGAGTGCACCTCTTCCTTTCAAAACTGTTCCATTGGGCGGAAGGCTAGTCCATTTTTTGACAAATTGGACTATGATTACCTCCGACTCATGGATCCTAAATACTGTTTCAGGCTTCCAAATAGAGTTTGTATCTCTACCCATTCAACCTTGTCTTCCTCATCCAATTCATGTATCCTCAATAGATCAAACTTTGATCGACTCAGAAGTGGAAGACCTTATTGCAAAAAATGCCATTTTATCTGTCCCATTGAATTCTCCGGGATTTATCAGCAATCTCTTTCTTGTAAAAAAGAAAGACGGAGGTCACAGACCTGTGATCAACCTAAGACTACTCAACAATTTTGTTGTGTACAGGCATTTCAAGATGGAGGGTATCCATCTTTTAAGAGACATACTGATAAAAAACGATTGGTTGATAAAAATAGACCTGAAGGATGCTTACCTAACGGTTCCTATTCATCCTTCTTCCCAACCTTACTTACAATTCCTGTGGAACAATCAAAAATGGCAATTCAATTGCCTTCCTTTCGGCCTTTCTTCAGCCCCTTGGTGTTTTACCAAACTGTTAAAGCCTATAGTCGCCTTACTCAGAAGCCGAGGTGTACGTCTGATTATTTACCTCGACGACATTCTCCTAATGGCTCAATCAGAATCTCTTCTTCTTTCCCACAGGGATTGGACTCTGTCGCTTCTTACCAGTTTGGGTTTTCTGATCAATCACAAGAAGTCTGTTCTTCTCCCATCTCAGGAGATGGAATTCTTGGGATTTTTGATCAACACCACGTCGACCACTTTGAGTCTTCCACCCAGGAGACTGAAAACTATACGGAAGGAAATCTGTCATGTTCTCCACAAAGAAACTATTTCTCTGAGGACGATTGCTCGTATTGTGGGCCTTCTCTCAGCATCCATTCAAGCTATTTTTCCGGCTCCCCTACATTTTCGAGCCCTCCAACGTCTGAAGATTCGTCATCTCAGGGAAGGTCTAGGATATTCGGACGAGGTTCGTCTATCCTCAGATGCCAAAGAAGAACTTCTTTGGTGGCTATCCCACATTCAAGCATGGAATGGCAAGGCCATCTTCAATCCAAACCCGGATATCATTATAGAATCAGACGCAAGTTTGAGTGGTTGGGGAGCGCGTTGCGCCTCCCTCTCTACTGGAGGGAAATGGTCTCCTTCCGAATCTTCTTTACATATCAATTGCCTGGAGCTTTTGGCTGGGACCTTCGCATTAAAGAGCTTTGCAAATGATTCCTCTCACTGCTGTGTTTTATTACGCATGGACAATATCTCAGCTGTCCAATATATCAACCATCTTGGTGGGACAACTTCGAAAACCCTTGCCGAAATTGCCAAAGATTTTTGGCACTTTTGTTTAGAAAGACATATCACTTTAAAAGCGGAGTACCTTCCTGGAATTTCCAACTCAATCGCAGATTGGAACTCTCGTTTTCTGACAGATTTCAGCGATTGGAAACTCCATCCGGTAGTCTTTCAACATATCAACGAGCTTTGGGGCCCTGTCAAATTAGACATGTTCGCTTCTCGTATGAATTGTCAAACCCCTCGGTTCTTCAGTTGGAGACCAGATCCAGAAGCCCTAGGAGTGGATGCCTTCCTTCAGTATTGGCCTCCGGAAGTTCTTTACGCATTCCCTCCATTCAATCTTATTCCAAGGGTTCTTTTTCAAACATCTCTTCGCAAATCCACCATGGTACTTGTCACACCTTGGTGGCCAACTCAGCCATGGTTCCCTCAACTTCTACATCTATTAGTAGACTATCCTCGTATCCTTCCTGTCATTCCGGATCTCCTCCAGGACCCTCTTGGCAACTTCCATCCTTTAATTCTATCAGATCAATTGACTCTAATCGCTTGGTTGATATCGGGCATTCCAGACCAACCTCTCCGCTTTCTCTCACAACTAGAGAATTGCTCTTTGAGGCTTGGGCTCCAGGTACCAGATCTGCTTACAGATCGGCCTGGAAGATTTGGCTTCATTGGTGCTCTCAACGGGACCTGGATCCCATACAAACTTCTGTTACCAATATCTTGAACTTCCTTTCTGCTTCTTTTGAAGAAGGTAAGGCTTATAGAACTATCAACCTCTACCGCTCAGCTATCTCCGCTAACCATTCGCTTATCGATTCAATACCGGTAGGTAAACATCCATTAATTTGCAAACTCCATAAGGGCATACGTTTCCGTCGCCCACCTTTGCCTAAATATAGTTCTACTTGGGATGTTAATATCCTTTTAAATCTCTTTTTATCCTGGGAAGATAACGATTCCTTGTCTCTTAAATTACTCTCTTTCAAACTTACAGTTCTTCTATGTTTAATATCGGTTAAACGTGTTTCTGACGTCAGAGCCTTGGATATATCAAGAAGACAATATTCCCCTGAAGGGGTTCTCTTTACGATTTATCGTCGGACGAAAACGAATTTACATTCAGTATTCTATCCAGCTTTTCCTCTCCAACAGAAACTTTGTGTGGTTCGGTGTCTACAATCTTACGAATCAAAAACTAATTCCCTACGTTCTCCTTCTTCTTCACAACTCCTTATTTCCTACTGTAAACCCCATAAACCGGTTTCTTCCACCACTCTTGCCAGATGGGTTAAATTTACTATGGATGTGACTGGTATAGATACTTCAAAATTTGGCGCTCACTCTACTAGAGGAGCGGTTTCGACAAAGCTGTTTCAATCTGGTGCTTCTCTTTCTGACATAATTAAAGCGGCCAATTGGTCTTCAGATTCCACTTTTAAAACTTTCTATTTTAAGCCTGATCAACATGTATCTATGATCCTATTGTAATGTATTGTTGTAATTTTATTATTCCTTACTTTATTTAATATCTACGTATAATGTTAAGCTTTAAACTAGCATAATAGGAGCGTTTTGTGTTTATATAAAATTGGAGATTTTCCTAGCCTTGGTAAAGGAAAATATAGATTTTATTAAAGACAAAACGCGAATATTATCCCTCCCTATGTCCCATCCCTTTAATATTTGTTTGTCTTCTATTTTTTCCTAGCTGTTTGACACAATCAACTATCAGACATTTGAGGACTTCTTCATGGATTTCTCCTTTCTGAAAGAAGTCTTCATACCATTGCAGATGTTTGCCTTTGTAGTTTTTACGATTCTCTGCTCGTATTTCCTCCTGTTTTAAGAGACTACTTTCTGGTTTGGATCCCTTCCAAGTTAACTGTTCTCTATTGATGTGGATTAGCTAACTTCGCTGCAAAGAAGAGGAAGATGTATTATTAACTGTGACTTACATATGCTATACCACACTCTGATTGGCTGTGGTCATGTCAGCATGTATGGTTACGCCATGTCATGCTCTACGTTAAAGTTTTTTCAATGTAATATTTCATTAGTTCTTTTGCTGCTGAGTTTTAAGTAAAAGAAGTAAAGCATAATACTCGCGTTTTGTCTTTAATAAAATCTATATTTTCCTTTACCAAGGCTAGTAAAATCTCCAATTAACTGCGAAGATGCAGACAAAAGCCCGCGCCTGCACACCAGAGGGGAGGATCTGCCTCGTACCTCAGCGGATCAAGCGCAACCAATCACACAGAGGCATCGTGTCTCCTTGGAGATTGCAAATGTGTATACCTGCGCATGCATACAATGCAGCTGAGTCGTGCGGCCCCATCACATGTATGGGCAAATTACACTGAGGTGAAGGGCAGAGCAGCCGGAGCGCAGTGCCCAATGAAATCATAGATTCCAAGTGCAATGCGCTGTACTGGGGACTCCGGCAGCGCCGATTAGGCACCACAGGAGTCCACCAATCCCGGCCGATCAGCCCGTCCGCCAGTGCAACAAAGATTATTAATAGACTCTCACAGTAATGAACGGCAATATACACTTAGGAGACACATATATTTTAAGCCTCAGAGTGCATCACTCACTCTGGGCAGATCGACATCCCCGCCGATGTTAGTATAGAAAAGACATAAGTATAATAATGGGCATTTTAGTGAGATGTTCTTTTCCCCTTGTTTTCATGTCCAATCCTGAAAAAGCAAAAAAAATTATGATGTTCGTATATTAATTAAAAGAACACTTTTCAATATATGTATTCTATATGTAACGGCATACAATATCAACACAATTACATACATCCATACTCTAAGAGTCATATATAAGAAAATCAATCCAACCAAATCATGTGTTGGTACAAGCCCTAAGGAGTGGCAATGGGGGGGCAATATGGCCCCAAATTACGCTAACATCTTTATGACACATATTGAGGAGACCGTCGTCTATGTGACCCACCACTTCAGGCATGTCCTAGGGTGGTGGCGATACATAGACGACATCTTCCTCATTTGGACTGGTACGGAGGAGGAATTGGTGTTGTTCCACTCGGTGATGAATTCTGTGGATGATGATGTTAAATTTACTTATGTCTTTTCACAGGATACTGTACAATTTCTGGACGTTGCTATATCGATTGATGGGGTGGGACTGACAACAAACCTGTATAAGAAAAACACGGACTGTAATAACCTTCTCGGGTATGAGAGTTGCCATCCCCGCCCCAAGATCGAGTCTCTCCCGTTCAGTCAGATGTTGCGCGTTCAAGGCATCACTGATACGGAAGAAAAATGTAATACTGCTTTAACTAACATGTCTAATGCGTTTAAGGCAAGCAAGGGGTTATCCTAACAAATTGATTTCCTGACAGAGAACTAGGGTTGATCATGGAGTGGGGGGGTGCACGGGGAAGTTCTACATCAGACTCACGTATACCCTTCATCTCCACGTTCAATGATAAGTCCAGCAAGATTGCCCAGATATTAAATAAACATTGGCATCTGGTGGGGGATGCATATCATCATATTCAAGAGTTTCAACAACGACCATTGATCTCTTACCGACGGGCTCCTAACTTGAGAGACAGGCTTGTTAGGACAGATGTATCAACAAAACCTGTTAACAGACAGAGATTCCTAACCATTGAAAATAAAGGATGCTTCCCATGCTGTGGAACTGCAAGTATGTACAGAGGGGCAGCAACTTTATACACCCCCAGAATGGCTCAGTCCATAAGATCAAATTCTATCTCACGTGCCACTCAAATTTTGTTATTTATGTGCCGTGGTGTCCCTGTTCCTTGGTGTACGTAGGGGAGACCACTAATGACTTTAAGACTCGCCTAAACCAGCATAGGTATAGTATTAGAAAAAAAGATTGAATTTACCCGTATCCAAACACTTTGTGGAACAGGGACACCAGGAATGTGATCTTAAGGCAATGATTGTTGACTAGATCCCGCCTTTGAAACGCGGTGGAGACAGAACCTCCATCCTAAAAAACGCGAGTTACAATGGATTTTCAAGCTAGGTTCCTTAAACCAGGAGGATTAAATGTTGAATTTAAAATAAATAATAAAATGTTCACTAGATAGACGGACCATATCTCTCAAAATACTACTGACCAGTGTTTTGTGTAGGGCTTGTACGAACACATGATTTGGTTGGATTGATTTTCTTATATATGACTCTTAGAGTATGGATGTATGTAATTGTGTTAATATTGTATGCCGTTACATATAGAATACATATATTGAAAAGTGTTCTTTTAATTAATATACTAACATTTTTTTTTTTTGCTTTTTCAGGATTGGACATGAAAACAAGGGGAAAAGAACATCTCACCAAAATGCCCATTATTATACTTATGTCTTTTCTATACTAACATCGGCGGGGATGTCAATCTGCCCAGAGTGAGTGATGCACTCTGAGGCTTAAAATATATGTGCCTCCTAATTGTATATTGCCGTTCATTACTGTGAGAGTCTATTAATAATCTTTGTTGCACTGGCTGACGGGCTGATCGGCCGGGATTGGTGGACTCCTGTGGTGCCCGATCGGCACTGCCGGAGTCCCCAGTACAGCGCGTTGCACTTGGAATCTATGATTTCATTGGGCACTGCGCTCCGGCTGCTCTGCCCTTCACCTCAGTGTAATTTGCCCATACATGTGATGGGGCCGCACGACTCAGCTGCATTGTACGCATGCGCAGGTATACACATTTGCAATCTCCAAGGAGACACGATGCCTCTGTGTGATTGGTTGCGCTTGATCCCCTGAGGTACGAGGCAGATCCTCCCCTCTGGTGTGCAGGCGCGGGCTTTTGCCTGCATCTGCGCAGTTAATCCTGACCCACGCTAACGTTTTGATTTACTGTAATTGTGTTGAGTGTTCCGCCCCTTTCATGCCCATCCGATATTGTTTTTAATTTGCACTGTCACTTTATTATACTCGTGTTGGTATCCCATAACACACCTGGATAGTATAGTACACATTAACGTTGGATACCATTATATGTAACTGCACACTGTATGGTTGCACAACTTTTTTTTTTTTTGAATTTGAAAGTTTTATTTAATTTTATAACAAGGGAACAACAAATGCATTCCATAAGAATGAAAGATAAACAACAGTGCAGAGACATTAAGAGCAAATACAGTCAGCTACACATACAGCAATACAGTAAATCCTAGGAAGATGTTTATATGTAAAGAGCAGGAGGCCCCTCAAGGGGGCAGTCAGGCTCCAACAGCAACAATCAAATTAAGCCTACAGCAAGATATAGATGTAGGCGAATCCCAACATTGTCAGTATGATTAGAATGATAGTGTACTAACCAATTAAATAACTCTTTACCAGAATAAATCTGAACAGAGAGACAACAGTGAGAATGAGCCTCTTACGGATGTGGGGTACACAAACAGAGACAGACAGGAAGGGGGACACGTGCGACATCCATAGGGGGAAAAAACAGGGGGTATAGTAAAACCACATTAGTGCTGGGTGGGACTAGGGACCACTAGAGCTCCATAGGCAGGGGATGCCTGAAACGTCAACCAATCGAACCATGTTTTCATATAACGGTCATGCTCCGCAGGAGTGACCGCCACAAGCTCCTCCATTCTCTGGGTACAAGCGATTTCAGCTAACCACTCACCAATGGTAGGGGGTTCAAGCGCCTTCCACCTACAGGGAATGACCGTTCCTGCCGCCTGGAGCATATAACTGAGAAGGGATTTCTTGACAGAAGGGGCAGCCATGGGGAGGTGAGAGAGCAGGACTGCTTCTGGGGTGCAAGGAACCACAATACCCGTCACTTCCCAAATCACCCTAAGGACCGTGGATCAAAATGAGGATAACTTGGGGCAGTCCCACCATATATGCGTCATAGTGCCGATGAGGTTCCACAACGCCAGCACGCATCCGGTACCGACGGAAACCACCGGTGGAGTTGGGCTGTAGTACGGTACCAACGAGCGAGAACCTTGTAGTTCGTTTCTTGGGCCTTACAGGCGACTACAGATTTATGGGAGAGGCTAAAGCATTTATTCCATTGCATCGGTGTGAGAGATAACCCCAGTTCGTGTTCCCACACAGAGCAGTATGAGGGCAAATCAGAAGTGTAAGGAGATAGTAGTATGTTGTAAAGAAAGCTAATGGTGTGGGACGGCACCGGAGGTGTTAAGCATAGCTTCTCGAATGTGGGTAACTCCCTCTGCAGGTTCGACGTGCGTCTAATAGAAGCGTTGAAATGCTGGAGCTGAGCGTAGACAAAAAGACTACATCCTCTAGGGCAATCAGCACGCACAAGAGAAGCCATGGGTAACAGATCCACCGAGGGGCAATTTATCTAGTAATATAAATGGACACGTTGAGGAGAGCCCAGGGAGAAACACAGGGTTACCGGTAATTGGGAGCAGTGGGCCCTTCGAGTCCACCAGAGAATCTTTCAACCCCTGACCTCCTAGCATGGATAGCGTTTTCCGGGCTGTGAACGACAGGGAGGGAGAGGAGGAGGGGGGCGGGGGCCAAGTCCAAGGCAGCCCAGCCAGGTCTCCAGGATAAACATCATGGGCAAGACGCACCCAAAGTTTAGAATCGTAATTATGTAGTAGATCCAGCAGCCTGGCATGCATAGCTGCCAGATAGTACAATCGGCAATCTGGAAGGCCCAGGCCCCCCCTCCTTAGGTCGGAACAACACCCTTCGCCCCAGTCGAGGTCGGTTTCCCGCCCATATAAAAGCGCTGAACCTACTATGCAAGGTACGATTTGGACATGTTGATTTTGAAATTGGACCAAGATCCGAATCCGGACATCACAGACATCAAGGAGGGCAACAAAATGTGAGGGTTGGAAATATAGACCAGGAGGTCATCGGCAAACGCGGAGCATTTATACTCCACTTCCCCAATCCTAATCCCCGAGATGTCCGGATTTCCACGGATGGCAGCCAAGAGGTGCTCCATGACAAGCACGTACAGGAGGGGCGATAAAGGGCAGCCCTGCCGGGTCCCATTATGGATGGTGACGGAGGGGGAAAGGGAGCCATTAATCCTAAACCTAGCGGAAGGATGACAGTATAGGGACAGTATTTTAGAGGTCAGGATCGGACCCAGGCCAATGGCGTTCGAAACTTCTCTCAGGGAAGACCACGAGACGCGGTCAAACGTCTTTTCAGCGTCGAGGGATAGGACCATGAGGGGAATGTGGTTGGATTGGGCATAATGAATGATGTCAAGGGTTTTCAGCGTGTTGTCGCGGGCTTCCCTCCCAGGAACAAATCCCACCTGGTCAGGGTGGATCAATTTAGGCAGATGAGCGCCTAATCTATTCGCAATAAGCTTAGAGAACAATTTCAGATCCACATTCAATAACGATATGGGTCTATAACTGGTGCAAAGCTGAGGGTCTTTGCCCGGTTTGGGGAGCACCGCGACATGGGCCAAAGTGGACTGTGGAGGGAAAGGGCATTCCAGACCCACTGCGTTAAAAGAAGCTAACATTAAAGGGGCTAGGCTTTCTCCAAATTTCTTATAGAAGGCCGCCGTGTAGCCATCCGGGCCCGGACTCTTACCTCCCGGGACGGAGGAGATAACTCCAGGGAGCTGCTCCTTAGTGAACGGGGTATCAAGTTCTGCCGAAATCTCAGCAGAAAGGCCAGGAAGGCCAGGCACGGGGAAAGAGTCAGGGTCAGGGCGGGTAGGAGTGGACAGGCCATATAGGTTAGTGTAATACTGATGGAATTCAGCAACTATCTCTGGTGTGGTATGTACCTTGTTACCGTCGCGCAACTTAACGCAAGGGATGTGTGACGAGGACATCTTCTCCCTGAGGGCCCTAGCCAGCATGCGCCCACATTTGTTACCATACTCATAAAATTTGCTTCTACATAAGTGCAGTGCCCGTTTAGAAGAGGCATCCAAAAGACGCCTGGCCTCCTGACGTGCCAGCAAAAGCTCACTCAATACCGAGTCAGAAAGAGCCCGCTTATGAGCCAGCTCTAGATCCGCAACCCTCCCCAGTGCACGCCTCAGGACATGGGCCTTTTCCTTTTTTAGCCTGGTACCATGTTTGATAAAGATTCCGCGGAGTATGCATTTAACAGCTTCCCATTTCATCAGGGGGATGTGGAATCCTGCGCGTGGTCTAGCTGGAAGTGAGCAATAGACCTCTCAATGTCCGTCACACAGACCGGGTCGAGCAAAAGCGATTCATTTAAGCACCAGTTCCATTCCCCCCTGGCTAGAGAAGGCAAACGCAGGGTACATAGTACCGGGGCATGATCTGACCAAAGAATATTGCCCATGTGGGAGGAAGTCAACCAGGACAGAGCATTGTGCTGTAAAAGGATATAATAATAATAAGCATGCCTCTAAGAAGCGGTAGGACCTCATCAACTAGGTGTAGGAGGAACGTGACTTGGTTAACGTTAGGGGCATAGACATTTAACACCGTGATTTCATGGCCACCCAGTAGGAGTGACAGGAGAACATACCTAGCTTCAGGATCAACCCTACAGTTCAGAACCTGGTGAGGAAGGGATTTTTGAATGGCTATCGCCGTCCCACAGGACCTGGAGTGAGGGTTGTCCGCGCAATACCAGGACGTGAAGTGAGGGTGTTTGAGGGAAGGTGCATGTCCTACCTTAAAGTGCGTTTCCTGTAGGCATACCAATTGTACGTTCTGTTTGTGAAAGTGATGCAGTACCTGAGAGCGCTTTTCCGGAGTGTTCATGCCTTTGACGTTATATGTAGCTATCTTGAGGTCCGCCCCAGACATAATGAGAGAGAAGGGTAGACAATTAGCAATCAAATGAGGAACAACCTACAAGGTTAGAGGGGGACACACACGGAATGGGGGAAACACTAGGGAGAAAACACAAGGGAAAGACACCAGACAGGGAAGGGAGGGGAGGCTCACACCAGGGAAGGAAGGGGTGTGAAAAAACAAGCGAAGAAGAAAAACGCTATACATAAATAGAAACAACTCAAAAAGCAGTAGAAGATAGAGAAGGATCCACTGCTGCTATGTCTAAGAGAAAAACGGTTCAACTCGCAAGAGCCCAAGGGAGGTACCACCCGGGACTTGCTACCTATGGGGGGGAAGGAGGTTTGAGGTAGACCACAGAAGCATGGGAAGGGGAGCCCCCATCGCCACCTAAAAATAAAGGGCAGAGAATAGACCGCCACTATTGGACAGAAAGAAAGGGGGGGAGTAAAAGTAAGAGAAAGGAGTAAGGGGAAGAAGAAAAAACACGTAACAAACAGAGCATCTAGCTGGACTAAATGGTGTAGAGCCTATAATAAGTAACAATATGCAACAATTCCATGACTCAACCTGGAGCAAGAGCAAATAAGAGGGCCCTACCATATGGCATATCTATAGCGCAAACCAAGCATTAGCATAAAACAGTATCAGGATGCAGACTAAATCTAGAGCAGAGCGCAGAGCTATATCAAACATCTAACCCTGAGGAGATAGGGCAGCGGAAAGAGGCACATGTTCGGTATCTCCCGCAGTCAATGCAGGCAGGCAGCGGCCCCCAGCAGAGAAGAACGGCAAATCACTCTAGCCGCCTAGGACAGATCTAGATCTTCTAGCAGGCCCAAGTAACCCGAAGTGTATGTTGAATAATAGCATAACACATCCTAAGTCTAGAGCTAATAATAGGCTATAACATATGTCATAGCTGTAGCACGAATCAATCTACAGTATACAATAGTAGTAGGGCACATCCTAAATCTAAAGCATATAACATATCCATGGCAAAATAGCAAATCTATAGCAAATATCAAGTCTAGACCCTGAGGAAGCCATTAGGACAGTAGAAAAAGTCACTTATCAGTTAGTGTGAGCAGATATCAGCCTTCAGTATTGGGGAACAGGAGACTACTCGTGCCGCTGAGAGGAGTCCTCCGGAGGCAAGCGGAGAGCAGCATGGGCACCCTTACGGGAAGGGCCTCTAGGAGGGAGTCCCATCCGCTGTGTTTTTGCAGGATGTGAAACCAGTCCCCTTGGAGTACGTTGAAGGGATCTTTTGGAGGAGAAGGGTTGCAACGCAGGCCATTCAGGCAGGGCAAGGTCCTCTAGTCCCAACTCGTGAAGGAACCCTGGGAGGTCATCAGGAGAGCTCATGGAGTGGAAACGTCCATTGTGTCTGACATTAAAGGAAAAGGGGAACCCCCATCTGTACTAGATCCCCTTCTCCCGTAGGACAGTCAGTAGAGGCTTAAGAGCAGCGCGCTGCGCCAGTGTGTGGCGGGAGAGGTCCTGGTAAAGTTGTATAGGCACATCCTTATATAGGAGCCGCTGGTGTCTCCTGGCATTGCGTAAGATATCTTCTTTCAGGGCATAAAAGTGGACCCGGCAGACGACATCCCGTGGGTTGGAGTCATCACGACTAGGAGGTCGTAGAGCCCTGTGAGCCCGGTCCATTTCAATGTATGCATCAGGTGGCCTGTCCAGCAAGTCATTAAAGATGCTTGTGAGGGCATCCCAGAGTTCATTGGAAGTGACCGCCTCCGGCAAACCTCTAATGCATATGTTATTCCGACGACTACGGTTTTCCAAGTCGTCAATATGTTGTTGCAAAGAAAACAGTTGTTCCTTATGGTTGTTCATTTCAGATTGCAGGGCTTGAACAGTAGTAGAGGTAGATTCCTGAGCAGTCTTTGTTATGGCGACTCTGGATGTGAGAGCAGACAAGTCAGAGCAGAATTGCGCGAATTCCTGCTTACATTCATTAATAATCTCCTTAGCAAGGTTAGAAATGTCCACCTTAGTGGGCAGCGAGTGAACCAAGGACTGCAAGTCGGCCAGGGTGATAGGAGTAGATGGTAGTGGAGCGCCCTGTATACCCAGAGGGAGCCCTGGTGAGGACCTCTGGAAGGGATCAATCTGGGATGGCCGAGGGCAGCTCAAGTGAAAAAGCGGAGTAATAGAGTCCATGCTACAAGGCAGAGGAGCCGGAGACTGGGAGTCCACAGGAGCCCTATGAAGGTCATTTGCAGGCACAGTCAATAGAGGAGAGGGGTTTAGAGGTGGAGGTGTGGAGGCCTCATGCATAGGAGAGGTGGCAGGTACCTCAGACCATGGGGACCCAGCAGACCAAGATGGAGAGGGAGGTTTTCCCCTCCATATAGGCCATTATAAGAACTGAGATACTGGTCAGGGGATAAGCTGACAAGACCATACTAAGAACAGCTGGAACCTCACTCTCATGGACTGCTATATCATCATGCTGTAAGAACTTCATCTTTTGTTTTCTGAACTTGTCTTGCCAAACTCTTTTATATATTTTTGTACCTGTATGTCATTTGTTTATGTATTTTTAGATTATATATATAGCACTGTGATTCCTTTTATCGGATTAAATGTTTAATTAATCAGCTCTGGTCTTTGATCTCTAAATATATGAGCTCACCTTTCTGAAGGCAGCTCTGTTCACGTTTATCTAAGGGTTAATTTGGTGACTTGATGGGACTAGTAGTGGATACCCAGAGGTCTGGTGGCCTTAACCCTTGCACCATCACACTCTCTCTAGCGTCTTAGCTGGACCGATAGGGTGTGATCGTGACAACTGGTGGCAGCGTCGGGATATATTTAGAGATTTTTAGTGCTTTCTGGATTTTACCTGTAAGGAAATCTTAGCACTAAAAAGAAATTGCATACATCATCTTGTGTAAATTCCAAAGACAGAGCTCAGTGCTGGTTTAAAAGACATACAAAAAGAGTGCAAGACAGTTCTGTCCTCCCCATCTCCTGTTTTACCTCCTCTGTCTCATCTCGGAAATATGGAGGCATATCGCAAGCAGTCCAAGCCTGGACTGGAGCTAATGTGCCAAGAAAAGGACATCTCTACTGCAGGAAAGAACAAGGAACAACTTATTGCTGATCTTGTGGAGTATGATGCCCGTGCAGAAGAGCTGAGTGACATGAGACAAAGTCCTACAGCTGGAACTGCCATCCGAGGACTGATATCTCCTGGGAATACAACATTACTCCCCATCAGGACAGTACTCCACATGAGGCCTTGGACTCTTATATGCGGACTGCCTTACAACACCTTGGGAATGTGGATGCCAATATGAAACTCCAACTGCTTCTCCAGTACCAAACTGCAGAGAGAGGCACAGATACGAGCTGCAGAGAGAGAGAGGCCCAGGCACGAGCTGCAGAGAGAGAGGTGGCAGAGAGAGAGAGACCCAGGCACGAGCTGCAGAGAGAGAGGCGGCAGAGAGAGAGGCCCAGCGGAGGCATGAACTGGAGGTTCTGAGGCTGAGAGGGGATGCTTCATCTGCACGGAGTGATGTGCAGGATCAAGGAGACCACAAACCCCGCTTGGAACATTTCCCCATGTTGGAGAAAGATGGTGATCTGGATGTGTTCCTGAGGGGATTTGAAAAGGTTTGCCGGCAGTTCCATCTACCTAAAGGAACAGTGGGGACGATATCTAACACCACAGTTGCGAGGGAAAGTTCTGGATGTTTTTGCTTCTCTTTTCTCTCAGAGTGACCAGGACTATGTGGCAATAAAATCTGCCCTGCTAAAAAGTTTTAATCTGACTCCAGAGGCTTATCAGAAAAGATTTAGGACTTTGCAACAAAGTGCCACAGAAAGCTGCACTGAACATGCAGGTCAGCTAAGGACTGCATTCAGGCAATCGACTGGGGGCCTACAAGTCACTACCTATGAGGCCCTGGAGGACTTGATGGTCCTGGATCAGTTTCTCCAAACACGGAGCTTTGAAGCCAGAGAGTGGATTTTGGACCGCAAGCCCAAGACAGCAACGAAAGCAGCAGAACTTGGAGATGACTTTGCCAACAACCGGGCGCCAGCAGCAAAGCGTGGATCTGCACAAGCTGGAGCAAGTACCTGGAGGGGAGCCACACAACCACAAAGCACCACCAGGTCAGCCGGGAAATTCTTGCCATCATTCCCAAAAGCAACAGGAGCCACATTGGGTCAGGGGGACACCCGCCGATGTTACAGATGCAACAATATTGGGCACCTGAGTGCCACTTGCCCCAACAAAAAGAATTCTCCACCAGTAGCTGGAGGACACACAGCCGTTCTTCTGGTGTCCGGAGTGGTGGAGAAAAGAGCGGATAATCTGCAGAGTGTAACTGTGGGTGACAGTGGGTTTGCAAGATTCTGGAGCCTCCTTTACCTTGGTGCGGCCTGAAGTGGTGGATACAGAGGACATCATCCCTGGAAAAACCATGGCTATAAAATGTGAAATGTGGTAACTGGGAGGTTGTACAGGGGATTGATAATTGTTTACCTGTGACTGAACCAGTAATGTTTTCCAAAAGTGAAATGGGGTGTATTGTAAAATGTGGTGACAATGAATTGCCAATGCCAAAACCTAGTGGAGATGGGCTAGGGGGAGGGGTTGGTGTGCCCCTGGTGACATGTAAGGATGACGGACCAGCAGTGAGTGATATGTCCCAATCCTGTGAGCCTAAGGAGGAGGAGGGAAGGAGTGATAGCCCTGTGTATGATGCCTGTAACATTGTTATGTCTGGAACTGAGGGGGAGGAAGGTAAACCCCAGGGAGGCATACCAATGGTGGCAGTGGTAACCCGTCAGCAGCATGCCTGGACTGCAGCTTTAAAAAGAAGGGAGGATGGTGATGCAAGGGGAAAGCTGTGTGACTTACAAGCCACAGTGGAGGAAGGTGGAGATGGTAGTTCACCTGGGGGAAATGTGCTCCCTGATGCCACAAGATGGGGGGAGGGAAATCAGCATTTCCGGAAAGCTCTGCGTAGTGACCCTTCCCTTGAAGGGCTGAGACAACGTGCTGAACATACAGGCGTTGACACAGATGGGCATCGGGTATATTGGGAAAATGATATCTTGTACTGGGAGTCCCTTTCCAAAGGCATGCTAGGGGCCCAGGAGAGAGATAGGCAGTTAGTGGTTCCTAGGCAGTACAGGAAAGAGCTGCTGAGGTTGGCCCATGAGACCCCCCTGGCAGGACATTTGGGAGTGGCCAAGACAAAGTCCAGGTTGGCACACAATTTCTACGGGCCGGGTATGGGTATCGCTGTTGCCAATTATTGTAGATCTTGTCGTGTCTGCCAGAGGGTTGGTAAGTCTGGGGATGTTACTCGTGTTCCCCTAGTTCCCCTACCAGTCATATCTGTACCCTTTGAACGAGTGGCAGTGGATATTGTGGGGCCTCTAGCTATACCCAGCAGCACAGGGAAACAATTTATTCTCACTGTGGTGGATTATGCAACCAGGTACCCAGAAGCTGTTGCCTTATCCTCTGTCCGGGCAGATAAGGTGGCAGATGCACTGATCAGTATATTCTGCAGGGTGGGGTTCCCCAGAGAAAGGCTCACTGATCAGGGCACCCAGTTCATGTCCAATCTCATGCAAAGTCTCTGTAAGAAGGTGAATGTACAGCCCTTGGTAGCTTCTGTGGTGGAGTATGTTCTGAGATTCAGGGACAGGATGCAGGCACTGACTGGGCTGGTACATGACAACCTCACAGCAGCACAGTCCAGGCAGAAGTACTGGTATGATCACAATTCAAGGGACCGGGTCTATGAAGTGGGACAGAAGGTAATGGTTCTGAACCCCATCAGGCAGAATAAGTTGCAGGCTGCCTGGGAGGGTCCCTTTCCCATTCTGCACTGCCTAGAACCCACCACATATGTAGTTGCCCTTGATGAGAAAGGTCAGAGGCAGAGACAGTACCACATTAATATGGCATACTATGACCCTGAGGAGGTGGTACTCAGTATATGTAGTGCACCAGAGGAAGGGCTGGGTAGTGATCCCCTACTGGACCTAGTGGAGGAAGCTAAGAGCCAGGGATCCCTTCAGGATGTGGAGATCAATCCACAACTCTCAGATGAAAGGAGGAGGCAGCTTAATCAGGTACTAGGCCCCTTCAGTGCCATCTTTGCCTGGGAATGCAGGGCCTGTGGTGTCAAGAAAAGAAATAGACGGTTAATGGAGACAGATCTATCAGCCTGGAGAGGCAAGATCTCTCTGTCTCCATCTTAAGGGGGAGGTGTCAGGCCCAAGGCCTGATCATGGAAACATACATGTGTTTTATAATTGTATCTGTGTATAAACTAAGACCTGGGGGTGAGGGTCATTTAGACTGTGGGTTTGTGTATTGCAGTCAAAGGCCCTTTGAAGCAGCAGGATGTAAGGGGTCTCTGGTCCCATATATGAGATAAGAGATGCCCCCACCTGGTGGGATCATAGGGGGGGGGGAGGAGGATGAAGGTTTTCCCCTCCAGTTAGGCCATTAGAAGAACTGAGATACTGGTCAGGGGATAAGCTGACAAGACCATCCTAAGAACAGCTGGAACTCTCATGGATGGCTACATCATCATGCTGTAAGAACTTCATCTTTTGTTTTCTGAACTTGTCTTGCCAAACTCTTTTATATATTTTTGTACCTGTATGTCATTTGTTCCTGTATTTATATATATATATATATATATATATATATATATATATATCTCACTGTGATTCCTTTTATCAGATTAAATGTTTAATTAATCAGCTCTGGTCTTTGATCTCTAAATATATGAGCTCACCTTTCTGAAGGAAGCTCTGGTGAAACACGTTTATCTAAGGGTTAATTTGGTGACTTGCTGGAACTAGTAGTGGATACCCAGAGGTCTGGCAGCTTTAACCCTTGCACCATCACACTCTCTCTAGTGTCTTCGCTGGACCGATAGGGTGTGATCGTGACACATATCTATCTACCTACCTACACATATCTATCTACCTACACATCTCTCTCTCTCTCTCTCTCTCTCTCTCTATATATATATATATATATATATATCTATATCTATATGTATATATATATATATATATATATATATATATACAAAAATATAGAAGCAGCACACCACAGGTAGACTTCAAAAGGAAAGGTGAATTTATTCCATGATGTGAGAGACTACGTTTCTCCAGCCTCACGCTGGCTTTCTCAAGTGCTTAATAAGTGACACGTATGAGGCTTAAATAAGCCAACCAATTACAAAGTAGTGACATCATCACATAGTGATTATCATATATAAACAATGTGTAAAAACATAAATTATTAAGACATCGTATACAAAAATATGTTATACAAATTCAAGTACATGTGTATAAAGTGCAAATCCACATCTGCTTGTCACCCGATCGTGACGTGTGACATAGTGTCCATAAAAAAAGTCCATACTTCTACTGTACGTAGAATACCTTCTGAGCCGCTCTCATGACACCATCCTTCCGGGACGCCAATATCTCGTGGTTACAGCTGATTAGGCTTCCGGGGTAAAGGTACGTCACCAAGCGTCTATAGCAACCTCCGAATCGTCACGCCAGTCTCGCGATCAGCGAGAATCACTATGCAGTTTAGCGTCCATAGCAACTTGGTCTCGGCCGTAGTCCAGCGCATGCGCACTGGTGAAAGAAGAGGAGTACTATGTCAAACACCTCCGAGATAAATATATATACACATATATATATATATATATATATATATACACACACACACACAGTATCGCCCATAATGGGAGATACTGGAGGAGATTTACTATCATTGTCTATTCTTCACAGTACTTTAGACAAGTAAAGTCTCTGAGCATGGGTTTATTGTCCGTGAAATTTATGAAATGTCGCACGGCGTTTAGTAAATTTTGCTAATGGACTTTAGTATCTATTCTCCGTAGAAGCCTGAGACAATTATCTAAAAAGTTGCACAGCCTGAGACAATTATCTAAACTAAATTGAGAAACACTGCTCTATGCCCTCAGCTCTGTTAGGGCTGGTTCACATCACGTTTTCTCCCAATACGGGAGCGCATACGGCAGGGGGGAGCTAAAACCTCCTTTTGTATGCACTCCCGTATGTAATTCATTTCGGCCGGCCGGAGTGAAACGTTCGGTCGGCTCATTTTTGCGTTGTATGCGCTTTTACAGCGTTGACCACAGTTTTAGGTCCGGTGGAAAAATACATACAGAGCAAAAATGAGCCGACTGGACCGAACGTTTCACTCCGGCCGGCCGAAATGAATTACATACGGGAGTGGAGGTTTTAGCTCCCCCCTGCCGTATGCGCTCCCGTATGGGGAAAACGTGATGTGAACCAGCCCTTAGTGGCTTAGTCTAAATTCAAAAGGAGGATTATCCATGGGGTAATCAACCAGAATCGTCGGCTAGGTTCACACCATGGAAATTCAATTCTGAATTCCAGATAGGAAATGGGCATAGAGATTCCACTGCAGCAGTCACGTTTAATTCTATGTTACTCTGCTGCTCGGTGCACACAGTGGAATTTACATGCCAGAACTTTTTTATATATATATATATATATATATATATATATCTCAACTGGCTCCAGAAAGTTAAACAGATTTGTAAATTACTTCTATTAAAAAAAATCTTAATCCTTTCAGTACTTATGAGCTTCTGAAGTTGAGTTGTTATTTTCTAAGTGCTCTCTGATGACACGTGTCTCGGGAACTGTCCAGAGTAGAAGCAAATCCCCATAGTTAATCTCTTCTACTCTGTGCAGTTCCCGAGACAAGCAGAGATGTCAGCAGAGAGCACTGTTGCCAGACAGAAAACGACAACTCAACTTCAGCAGCTGATAATTATTAAAAGGATTAAGATTTTTTAATAGAAGTAATTTACAAACCTGTTTAACTTCCTGGAGCCAGTTGAGATATATATATATATATATATATATATATATATATATATATATATATATATAAAAAAGTTAATATAAAAAAAAAAAATAATAATAAAGTGTTTTTTCCTGGAATACCCCTTTAAGCTTCACTAGGCAGAGTTGCCGAATGCACCTTGTTGGGTGTTAAGAGTGGAGCAGACGAGGGATGCACACGTCGCCCGTGCCAGGGCGCAGCGGAGAGCGGAGCTGAGGCGCAGCAGTGTGGGGGCTACATCCTGGTGAGACGCGGCGCCGCTGCTGAAAAGAGCAGACGAGTCCGCTGCGCCTGGAGAGAGAGAGCTGGAGACGGGCGAGTTGTGCAGAGTTACCTGTGTTAAGCTCTGAGTGTGCTCGAGAGTGCCCGGTTCTTTGTGGAGGCTCCGGTGGTGAGGAGGTCCCGTGGTGTGGCCGGAGACCCGATGTCCAGAGGCAGGCGGTGTGTGCGGCACAGCGTGCGTCTGCGGCCAGCTGGGACGTAAGTGGAGGATAGCAGGAGAAGTTTGGTGACAACTGCAGAGACGCTTGCCCTCACCGTAGTGTGAGCTCGGAGGGGAGGAAGAGCGGACGGAGACCCAAGGAAGATCTAGCAAAACGGGTGAAACCGATCGATATAGTCCTCTGCTTATATCAGTGGTACTTTGACTCTTTATCTGCTGCTCTAGTTTATTGAGGACAGTATACATCCATGAACAGTTAATATTGCTAATAAATCGTGGGAATTTAATGTGTATTTACATGGAGGGTACATGCTGATTGGCCACAGCACCCAATCATATGATATGAGAAAACTTAGGGAAAAATATAAAGAAATGGAGGAAAGAGTGTCAGATTTACAGGATGAAATGAAGATATTGAAAAAAAGGTGGAAATAAGTCAGAAGGAGAATAACTTTTTAACTAAAAAGAAAAAAATAGGAATGGAGGATAGATCTAGAAAAGGGAACTTGAGAGTGATGGCCTTCCCGGAGGGGACGGAAGGGAAGGACCCTGTTGGCTTTTTACAAAAAAGGATAAAAATGGATAACTGAGGAGAGGGGAAAATATCCCCCACATTCGGCATTGAGAGAGCTCACCGGGTCCCAACGTGACCGCTCCCACCAGCAGTAAACCCAGAACGTTATTAATAAAACTTTCAAATGAAGGAGATAGGGAAAGGATCTTGCGAGCACTGAGAGAGAAGAGTAATGTCACGTATAACAATAATAAGATAACGGCATTCCCCGATTACTCATTTGAAACACAAAAAAAGCATATTGGCATTCAAGGAATTAAAATAAAGAATGCATTTTAACGGCATTAGATTGTCCCTTATATTCCCAGCAAAATTGTGGGTAGTATTTAAAGAAACAAGTATATTTTTTTCAAAACCCGGAAGCAGCAGTTAATTGGACGGACAGTCAGGGTTTAAAACTGGATAACTAAGATAAAGGGTGGGTTGAAAAATTAATGTAAGAATGGCGTGGGGACAAGAGGGGAGGGGGGTACATGTTAGGATAGGGACTTGTCAGAGATTGGGACAGGTCAACTGGGAAAGGGGGGGAGGAAAGGGGGAAGAAATGGGAAGTCCTATGTTATGTGTGGGGGGTTTTTCCCCTCTCTTGCTCTCTTCCTCTTCCCTCTGGAGGGAAAAAAAAATAATGAAAAAAAGGGGAAGATAGGATGTGTACGAGCATAATGGTATTTGGGGGACAAACACAAAAGAGTAGCGATAGGAGATATTTAAAAAAAAAACACTTACCGGGTATAATCTGTTTACTTGAAACACATTTAAAGGAAGAAACTTCACAACGAATTAGAAAAAATGTTTTTTAGCACTATTAACACTCTTTTTTTACCCCATGTTCAAGAGGGGTCACAGTTATGATACACCATAAAGTTAAATGGGAGTTATATGACAAATATGACAAACTAATTGACACAAAAGGAAGATTTGTAATACTATATGGGAAACTGGAGAAATTAGTATGCACTTTGGAATTTGTATATATACCACCACCGTACACATCCGATGATCTGACAGTTGTAATTGTGATTAATGAAAATGTTGATAGGTTAAGAATGAGAAATGAAAGAAAGGTTTTCGGGCAAACACCTCTGAAGAAGTTTTGTGATGAAGTAGGACTAATAGACACACGGAGAGCTCGAAACCCAGGGAAAAAATATATATTTGTGTTGGAAAAAACGTGTAAAACAATGTCACGCATAGACATGTGTCTAAGTGATCAGTCGGGGAGTTTAAAAATTAGATAGATTAATTATTGTGCTCGGTGTATTTCTGATCATTCCCCGTTATCAGATACACAGGTGAGGTACATTTCTATGTACAACACTAGGTGGAGACAAGTACAACGTGCACTTAGAAAACATTGGTCGGTGTTGACAATGGATCCAGTCTTAAAATCATATCTATCCAATCAACCCTCTATCACATATCGCCGAGCCAAGAATCTGAGAGATTTATTGGTGCACAGTAGTGTTGAGCGGCATAGGCCATATTCGAATTCGCGAATATTCGCGAATATATGGACGAATATTCGTCATATATTCGCGAATATTCGCATATTCGTTATATCCTCGCTTTATTTTCGCACATGCGAAAATTCGCGTATGCGAAAATTAACATATGTGAAAATTAGCATATAAAAATTAACATACACGGAAATTCGCATATGCGAAAATTAGCATATGCTAATCTTCGCATATGCGAATTTTCGCGCGCCAGTCTCACACAGTAGTATTAGAGCCTTCTTTACACCACACAAGCTGGAAGCAGAGAGGGATGATCACTGTGATGTGTACTGTGGAAAAAAAAAAAAAAAAAAAAAAAAGAATATTCGTAATTACGAATATATAGTGCTATATTCGCGAAATTCGCGAATTCGCGAATATGCGATATTCGCGAATAATATTCGAATTGCGAATATTCGCGAGCAACACTAGTGCACAGCCACCATAAAAGCAGACAGAGCACTGGCCTATTTGGCTCTAAGGGTCCCAAATGGGGCTGTAGGCCCTGTGGGGGATGTGTAGCATGCCCGAATGTTGAGAAAGCTGAAGAATTCTTTAATTCCTCTGGGGAAAAGAAGTTTACTATAACACACACCATCAATTGTTGCACATCTGGTGTAATTTATTACGCCACTTGTCCCTGCCACCTAATATATGTTGGTCTCACCTCTAGAGAACTGAGGAGAAGGGTACGTGAACATGTCCTGGGGATTGAGGCTGCAAGAGACACTGAAGATCTATCTACTTTGAAAACAATACCTCGTCATTTCCGAGAACATCATGGATGTGATAGCAAACTCCTCAAGGTAAGAGGCATAGACAGGGTCTTGGTTGGCGCCAAATTCTTGCACAGAAGGAATCAAGGTGGATTTTTACCCTGAAAACTGTGACCCCGTTTGGGCTCAATGAGCACAATAGTTTTGCGCCGTTTCTACGTACATGATTTATTTTGTTCCTATTCCCTTGGTATTGCTAGCTGGTCCGGTTTTAATTTTTCTACTTTAATATGGTTTTAATTAATTTTAACTTGTTCCTCTGTAGTCATTATGTCTCATCTTTGTTTTTTGTTTTTTGTTTTTTGTTCTTTCCCTTGGTACCCCCCTTTTCTCTCTTTCTCTTTCTTTTTCTTTTTCTCTCTCTTTTGCTCTCATTTATTTTTCTGGTCCCTCTCCTCTTTTTCCTCCTTCCCTTCCCCCCCCCCCCCTTTTTCCCCCCCTCCCTTTCCCCCCCCCCCTCCCCTTTTTTTCTTTTTCCCCCCCTTATCTTCCCTCTTCCTTTTAATTTTAATTTTCTTCCTTTGTTTTTCCCTTTGCTTGTTTTTGTGCTCCCCTGTTTTCTCCTTTCTGCTTTCCTCTTTTCCTTTTTCTCCTTACCACTTCTCTTTCTATCCCCTTTCTTTTCTTCAGGGCACCCTAACCGGATCCGATGGAAGATACGAACTTATGAAATTATCCTTGCAGTAGTCCATCAAATGGCTGGCTTGATCCAACATCCTAAAATTCATCGATATTTGCATACAGTATATTTTTCACATTTCATATAAATATGTCAGTAGACGTATCCTCTATCACATCATCTGAATATTCTCCAGTGAGTCCCTTGTGGCTCACATTAATTTATTGGTGTATATTCATCTACATGTACCCTTTATCACCTCACATATATTTCTATAGTGAGCCCTTTTCACATAAATGTGTTCGCACATATCGATTAATATCATCCGCACATTTCACATACATATTTGCACTTGTTACACATCTTTATATATACATTTAGGTCTTATCTTCACATATATTTTTTACAGATATATTTGTTATATATCTCTATACTGTCATATTTGGCTGTCACTGCAATATATGTACTGCACTTATGCACATAATCACGGTATGGCACTTTGGTTTTGCACATATCACCTGATGCATGTCACTGTTTTTCTCACGTTTTCGCACACACTTCACTTCTATCTGCTGTATGTTTTTCCCAAAGATGTTCGTAATAGTACTGCCAGCTCCTTTTCCCACACCCAAGATGGCCGTCACGTGCTGTCTCAGCGTGATACGCATGCGCGAGATTTCGCCGCACATCCCATACCCTTCCGTTAGTACGGAGTTTTGCTATGAGTTTTCGGCGTGGTGACGCAGTGGACGCACTGCATCATCATCACGCCGAACATGCGCAGTGATGACTGCAATGGCGTCCGGACGCCGGTCCACATTGATTCCCCTCTCAGGTGCTCTAATTGTTTTGTTTGTATCTTGTATTTCTATTGGCTACACATGTATATAAATATCTACCTCCCTCTCATACCATATACTCCCTGAGGAAGCTTGTTGCGAAACAACGTTGTAGGGGTGGCGTTCTGGCTTAGGGTAAGATGTCCGCTGTATGCTCTTGTGATGTGAGATGGGTGATTTATACTTGAGTCAGATTTTCCAGGATTCCGGTGATTGTTGAACATCTGTGTATGTCTTATCCCGGTTCCTGGGACTCTCTATCCTTTTACCCGCTTATCACTCTCATAATTGTATACTTTACTCATTGTCTTACTCCATGGTGCGGTCATAAAAACTTTTTTCTCTGGGCATTGTGCAATACTGGATTTACATCTATACAGCCATTCTGAGTGTATATGTTTAAATATGTTGGTATGTCATTGCTAGTATATTTTTGTACAGCCTATACCCTTTACATGTATATACACCCGGATGGGGGTCCATTTATTCTCTCCCATTTTTTATTGATGTTTTGTAGCCCAGTTTTGTCTCTTCCCCTTATCCAGACGCCTCAGTAGTCTGTCCATTGTCGTTCCTTTTAATTCTGTTTTTAAACCAGTCATCACTAATAAAGATTATATATACTTTTTCACTACTTTGTGTCTCTGTGCAATTCTCTTGGGTATTATTTGTTTTTCTCTGTATGCCAGAGACAAGGTTGGACCATAGGTCAGTATTTTGCGCCCTTCTTTTTTGGTTATCATTCCCCGTTATGTATCAAGATTGATACGGGAATGGGAAATCTAGCAAACACATGAAGAATTAATGCATACTGGTTTGAGCTTTTGGATAACAAGGTAATAAAACAACAGTTAAATGAATTTTTGACAGGAATTGGGATACACGTCAGACCAAATCTTGTGGGAAACGGGAAAAGCATTTCTACAGGGGGGAACTATTACATGCAATTTGGGGGGGGGAGGAATTTTTAATGAGAAGTAAAAAAATGTAATGGATGCAGCAAAAAAAGCAGAGGAGAAATTTATGGATAGCTCAGATGAGAATAAAAGGGATTGGGAAGAGGAACAAAAAAAATTGAAATATATTTAATTGAGAAAAGTAGAAAGAAAGCAAATTTTAAAGGTCAACAGAGATTTATAGATATGGGGAAACCTAATAAAAGATTAATGGCCTTAATAATCAACAAGGGAATAGAAGCATTTACGCTATCAAAGACAGAAAAGGGGTGACACAGAATGACCCGGATAATATAATACAGGAATTCGATGGATATTTTGAGTTATTATATGAAACAGAGTCAGATTTTAGCCAGGAGGAATTAAATGACTACTTGGACAGAATTGAGTTGCCCAGAATTCCAGAGGAAGAACTCTATTGAAGGTATAGGGAGATACTTGTCCCGGATTTGGTCAGGGTCATAAGTGACTCCCTTGAAACAGGGGTATTGCCAAACTCAATATTACTGTTAAAACCAGACAAAAAAAAAAAAAAAAAGGAATAGAATCATATAGACCAATATCACTGTTGAATACAGATATTAAAATTGTAGCAAAGGCTTTAGGATCAGTGCGGGTTCAAAACATAATATCCATAGAGTGCTCACGAATATACAGCTAGGTGAAGGTAGGGGTTCCCACTCCATCCTGTCTTTGGACACAGTTAAAGCGTTCGACAGGGTGGAGTGGGACTTCCTTTAGGGGGTGTATGGCGTGGGAGGAGATTGGATTAAAATGATTAAGCTGATGTTTTCAAAAGCCACTGGGAAGATAAATATACGGTACATGGCAAGAGTATGCAGATGATATTCTGATGTTCCTCGAAGACCAAAAAAAATCTCTACCAAGAGTGATAGAACTAATAAATAGCTATGGTAGATTCTCTGGACTGGCAATAAATTGGTTTAAATCGGTTCTTATGCCATTGGGAGACAAAAATATAGGGAGGACATATGGACAAAGTTTAATAAATAAAGGAGATGAATTCAAATATCTGTCAAATATCAAGTGAGACAGGAAAATACCATCAGTTAAACACTCTAAAATTAATCAGGGAAATTGAAAAAAAAGGAACACATATGGAACGATTAAAATCTATCTAAAGCAGAAAAGATAACATTGATCAAGTCAATCTTGATGCCAAAGATTCTGTATGCATTTGGATCTGCACCAATTTGGTGTGAGATGAGGTTGTTTCGAAAATGTTTTCAATTTAAATTCTCTGATTTGGGGCAGAAAAACAAGAATAAAATTGGAATATTTGTGTTGAAAAAAGGAGAATGGAGGGATAGATTTTCCGGATATATATATATATATATATATATATATATATACATACACACACATATATATAAGTATTTTTTGGCAGGTCAAATCTATTTCTTGATCGAATGGAAAAAATTAGCTTTCTTTGACTTTTTGTTATCTGATAGTGGTGTGATATTTAACTCCTTAACGACGAAGTATGAATATTTACGTCCAGTGCCGCCTCCCGCGAAATGCTGCGGGGTCACGCGGTCCCTGCAGCCATCAACGGCCGGGACCCGCGGCTAAAACAGGACATCACCGATCGCTGTGATGCCCTGTATTAACCCTTCAGATGCGGCGATCAAAGCTGACCACCGCGTCTGAAGGGAAAGTGAAACTATCCCGTCTGCTCAGTCAGGCTGTTCGGGACCGCCGCAGTGAAATCACAGCGTCCCAAACAGCTTACAGGACACCGGGAAGGACCCTACCTGCCTCCTCGGTGTCCGATCGGCGAATGACTGCTCCGTGACTGAGATCCAGGCAGGAGCAGTCAAGCACCGATAACACTGATCACACGCATGTTAACACATGCCAGGGATCTGTGTAAAAAGATCAGTGTATGTAATGTTATAGGCCCCTATGGGAGCTATAACCCCTTAAAGGGGTGCTCCCCCCTAGCCAAAGGATGGGGGATAAGATGTCAGATCGCTGTGGTGCCGCTGCTGGGGAGCCCCGGAATCGCCGCTACGGCACTGCGCTATCATTACTGCACAGTGCGAGTTCGCTCTGTGCGTAATGCCGGACGATACAGGGGACGGAGCAGCATGACTCCATGGGTCCGCCCCCTCGTGACATCACGGCCCATCCCCTTAATGCAAGTCTATGGCAGGGGGCGTGACGACCGCCACGCCTCCTCCCATAGACTTGTATTGAGGGGGCGGGCCGTGACATCACGAGGGGTGGAGCTGTGACGTAACGATGCTCCGGCCCCTGTATTGCCTGTCATTACGTGCAGAGCGAACTCGCTCTGTGCAGTAATGATAGCGCAGTGCCGCAGCGGCGATCCCTGGGCTCCCCAGCAGCGGGACCGCAGCGATCTATCCTTTGGATAGGGGATAAGATATCTAGGGGCGGAGCACCCCTTTAAGGACCGACCCATTTTTTACCTATAGACTAGGCTCTTTTTTTTTTATTTGACATGTATCTCTTTAAATGGTAATAACTTTAGAACGCTTTTTCTGAGCAGAGTGATTCAGAGATTGTTTTTTTGTGACATATTGTACTTTATATAACTGGTGCATTATTTTTTTGACACATGAAGCATTTTTTGTGAAAATCTTCAAAATATTGTGAAAAACTGAAAATTTTCTGGTGTTTTTTTTATTTGATTTTTTTATGGTGTATACTGTGCGCTAAAAGTGATGTTATATTTATTCTGTGGTTCAGTACGATTATGGCAATACCCATTTTATGTCGCTTTCTATGTTCTTTTTCCTTTTCTGAGCAAAATTATTTTTCGGCCATTCATTTTCCAACAGATGTAACTTTTTTATTTTTCATCCGACGTCATTGAGTAAGGGCTTATTTTTTGCGGAATGAGCTGTACTTTTTATTGGTATCATTTTTGTGCTACGCGCTAGCTATTAATCTTTTTTATTCCATTATATGTACCAAAATTGGCGAATTTAGCGCTTTTTTTGATTTTTTTTTACGGCGTTCACCGTGCGGGATAATTTACATTACAGTTTTATAGTACACGTCATTACGGACATGGCAATACCTATTATGTATATGATTTGTGTTTTTGATCTTTTTTGGTGATAATACAGGGCTTTTATTGGGAAAGGGGCATTTTTATTTATTATTTTTTTTTACACTTCATACTTTTACTGAAGAACTTTTTATTTGATTTTTTACAGGTTATACTATGCTGCAATACATTTGTACTGCAGCACAGTATGACCTGATCAGCTGCAGACACTACAGCCTGTGCGATCCAGCCTCTGGCTGGATCTCACAGGCTTCCGTAGCAGGCATACAGGAGGTCATGATCTCACCTCCTGCTGCCATAGCAACCAATGGCGACCCGCGATTGTATCGCGGCGCAGCTGTTGGAGAACAGAGGGAGAGCGCTCCCCCTGTCAACACCATAGATGCCATGATCAGGATTCATCACGGCATCTATGGGGTTAATGTTGCCGGGACCGGCACGATCGCGGCTCCGGCAACTGCGGCAGGACTCTGGCTGTGATTGACAGCCAGTTCCCATCGCCGATCTCCTGCACTGCCCGCGGCAGTGCAGGAGATCACTATGACGTATGCATATGTCCAATTGCACGAACGTGTCGGATGATTGGACGTATGCATACGTCCTATAGCGGGAAGGGGATAACATTGCAAAAAAAAAAGTGTTAATAAAGATCATTTAACCCCTTCCGTAATAAAAGTTGGAATCACCTCCCCCTTTTCCCTGTAAATAAAAATAAACATATGTGGTATCGCCGGGTGTGTAAATGTCTGAACTATAAAAATATATCATTAATTAAACCGCACGGTCAATGGCGTACATGTAAAAAAAATTCAAACGTCAAAAAAAGCATATTTTTTGGTCACTTTTTATACCATTAAAAAATTTATAAAAAGTGATCAAAAAGTCTGATCAAAACAAAAATGGTACCGATAAAAACTTCAGATCACGACGCAAAACATTGAGCCCCCATACCTCCCTGTACACCGAAAAATTAAAAAGTTATAGGGGTCAGAAGATGACATTTTTAAACGTATACATTTTCCAGCATGTAGTTATGATTTTTTTCCAGAAGTATGACAAGATTAAAGCGAAAATGCAAAAACTGAAAAACCTTGCGTCCTTAACCCCTTAAGGACCCGGGTTTTTTCCGTTTTTGCATTTTCGTTTTTTCCTACTTACCTTTAAAAAATCAAATCATATTCTCTTTCAATTTTGCACCTAAAAATCCATATGAGGCTTATTTTTTGCACCACCAATTCTACTTTGTAATGACATCAGTCATTTTACCCAAAAATCTACGGCGAAACGGAAAAAAAAAATCATTGAGAGACAAAATTGAAAAAAAAAACGCCATTTTGTAAATTTTGGGGGCTTCCGTTTCTACACAGTACATTTTTTGGTAAAAATGACACCTTCTCTTCATTCTGTAGGTCCATACGATTAAAATGATCTCCCACTTATATAGGTTGGATATTGTCGCACTTCTGAAAAAAATCATAACTACATGCAGGAAAATTTATACGTTCAAAATTGTCATCTTCTGACCCCTATAACTTTATTTTTCCACATATGGGGCGGTATGATGGCTCATTTTTTGCGCCGTGATCTGAAGTTTTTAGCGGTACCCTTTTTGCATTGATAGGACTTATTGATCATTTTTTCATCGTATAAAAAGTGACCAAAAATACGAAATTCAAACTTTTATTAGGGGAGGGGTTAAATGATCTTTATTCACTTTTTTTTGCAGTGCTATAGCTCCCATAGGGACCTATAGCACTGCACACACTGATCTTTTACATTGATCAGTGGTTTCTCATAAGAAATGATTCTGCCGCTTGACTGCTCATGCCTGGATCTCAGACACTGAGCAGTCATTCAGCATTCGAACAGCGAGGAGGCAGGTAGGGATCCTCTGGCTGTCTTGTAAGCTGTTCCGGATGCCGCGATTTCACTGCGGCGATCCCGAACAGCTCCCTGAGCAAACTGGCATAGTTTCACTTTAGACGCGGCGTTCAACTTTGAACGCCGCGTCTAAAGGGTTAATAGCGCGGCACCGCAATCAGTGCTGCGTGCTATTAGCCACGGGTCCCGGCCGTTGTTAGAGGCCGGGTCTGGCCCGCTATGATGCGGGGCCACGCCGTGGTCCCGCGTTATAGAACTGGAGCGGACTCAGGGCATACAGGTACACCCTGGGTCCTTAAGGGGTTAAGGATTTATTCCAGTTGTTGGAATTGGGGAAGTTAGAAGAAGGTAAATGGAGTAAGAATTTGATGGTTTTAAGTTTGGCTAAAACATGGAAGGTATTTAGGAAAGAGATGGATATAAAAGGGAGTAGGGAACCAATGTTGGATAATTTGAATATCCCTGAACTAAGCTAGGGAAGATAAATTTAATAACACGGGGTGTATCAGGGGCGGATCCAGAGTCGAGTCTCGGGAGGGGCACTATTAGAGTATTTTGTGTCGGCGGACAGAAAATAAGATGTTGCTTACGGAACTTACAATATTATTAAATGTATCATACAGTCCTAACCTTGTTTAAGACTCTTAGGCCATGTTCACATGTCAGAATAATTATCAAATATACCAATTGCCACAGAATGGGAAAGTGCTAAAGAAGTTTTTACCATTTAAAACTACAGCTCCCAGTATGACCTAAGTAGTGGTAAGGGGATGCTGGGAGTTGTTGTTTCACCCATCATTACTGCAGAACTTCTTCAGTGACTCCAGCTCTGATGGGACACACACAGGAGGATACAGAATGACATCAGTGACTACAGGTGACGTCTTCTCTAGTCTTTCCTTATCTAATTCAGATGGTACATACCGCCGGGACTTGTTTCAGCTAAATGTTCTCTCTGCAGAACTTGATGCCCAGACGTCTCCTCACTATGTCAGCGCATTCTGATCCTCTATATGAAAACAATAATTATTATAATACTGCCAAACACTGTATTCTTCGAATATAATACTGGCACATACCTTCTGAATATAATTCTGACACACTGTACCTCCTGAATATACAACACACTGTACCCTCTGAATATAATACCGCCACACACCGTGCCCTCTGAATATAATACTATCACACACCGTACCCTCTGAATATAATACTATCACACACCGTACCCTCTGAATATAATACTACCACACACTGCGCCATCTAAATATAATACTACCACACACTGTGCCCTCTAAATTTAATACTAACAAACACTGCACTCTCTGAATATAATACTACAACACACTGTGCCCTCTAAATTTAATACTACCACACACTGCACTCTCTGAATAGAATACTACCACACACTGTACCCTCTGTATATAATACTACCACACACTGCACTCTCTGAATATAATACTACCACACACTGCACTCTCTGAATATACTACCACACACTGTGCCCTCTAAATTTAATACTACCACACACAGCACTCTCTGAATAGAATACTACCACACACTGTACCCTCTGTATAAAATACTACCACACACTGCACTCTCTGAATATAATACTACCACACACTGTACCCTCTAAATTTAATACTACCACACACTGCACTCTCTGAATATAAATTGCTGTGCAGTGCACCCTCTGAATATAATACTACCACACACTGCACTCTCTGAATATAAATTGCTGTGCAGTGCACCCTCTGAATAAAATTCCCAAATGTATTGTGGCCCATAAAAAAATGTACCACCCCAGAAATTCCTCATAATCTACAATATACTTCTGAAATGCAAAACACTCTGTGCCTTCACATATAGTAATAATGCCCCATCTTGTGCCCCTACATATAATAATTATGACCCGTCCTGTTCCCCCAACATAATAATGCCCTGTGCCCCTAATATATATTGCCCCCTGTGCTGTGCCCTTCACATATAATTCCCCGTTCTTTGCCCCTCACATATAATGCCCCATCATGCGTCCCTCACATATAATGCCCCCTGTGCTGTGCCCCTCACATATAATGCCCCCTGTGCTGTGCCCCTCACATATAATGTCCCCTGTGCTGTTCCCCTCACATATAATGCCCCCTGTACTGTGCCCCTCACATATAATGCCCCCCATGCTGTGCCCCTCACATATAATGCTCCTGTCATATGCCCCACACATATAATGCCCCCTGTGCTGTGCCCTTCACATATAATGCCCCCGTTCTTTGCCCCTCACATATAATGCCCCCATCATGCACCCCTCACATATAATGCCCCGTGCTGTGTCCTTCACATATAATGCCCCGTTCTTTTCCCCTCACATATAATGCCCTCATCATGCGCCCCTCACATATAATGCCCCCTGTCCTGTCCAGTCAGGGGGCATTATATGTGAGGGGCACAGCACAGGGGGCATTATATGTTTGGGGCACATGACAGGAGCATTATATGTGAGAGGCACAGGACAGGGGGCATTATATGTGAGGGGCGCATGATGGGGGCATTATATATGAGGGGCACAGGATGGGGGCATTATATATGAGGGGCGCATGATGGGGGCATTATATATGAGGGGCGCATGATGGGGGCATTATTTGTGAGGGGCACAGCACAGGGGGCATTATATGTGTGGGGCACAGCACAGGGGGCATTATATGTGTGGGGCACAGCACAGGGGGCATTATA
This sequence comes from Hyla sarda, assembly GCF_029499605.1. NCBI lineage: Eukaryota > Metazoa > Chordata > Amphibia > Anura > Hylidae > Hyla > Hyla sarda. The sequence continues at coordinate 74,939 of NW_026610537.1, forward strand.
TGTGATGGGCACAGAACAAGGGGCATTATATGTGTGGGGCACAGCACGGGCATTATATGTGAGGGGAACAGCACAGGGGACATTATGTGTGGGGCACAGCACAGGGGGCATTATATGTGTGGGGCACAGCACAGGGGGCATTATATGTGTGGGGCACAGCACGGGGGCATTATATGATATAATGTCCCCTGTGCTGTGCCCCACACATATAATGCCCCCTGTGCTGTGCCCCTCACATATAATGCCCCCTGTGCTGTGCCACACATATAAATTATATGTGTGGGGAGCACAGCACAGGGGACATTATATGTGTGGGGCACAGCACAGGGGGTATTATATGTGTGGGGCACAGTACAGGGGGCAATATATCATATAATGCCCCCTGTGCTCTGCCCCACACATATAATACCCCCTGTGCTGTGCCCCACACATATAATGCCCCCTGTGCTGTGCCCCCCACACATATAATTTATATGTGTGGGCACAGCACAGGGGGCATTATATGTGAGGGGCACAGCACAGGGGGCCCCCCCTGTCATGTGCTCTTAACATATAGTGCCCCCAGTGCTTTGCCCTGCAGCACCTCACATTAAAAATTCCCCTTTCTCTCCCCCCCCCCTAAGTTTTTAAATCCCCCTCCCCCTCCGATACAGTGCCCTTAACAGTGGCATATATTCCAAATCCCAAATCCCCTGGGCCCTGAGCATACTCTTCTTACTTACTGTATGCTGGCCGCGGTGACGGGATTTCCGGGCGCCGGCGCGATGATGTGACGTCATCGCGCCGGCCTGCAGAGGATCGCGTCCCCGCAGCTCACACGCTGTGTACTCACAGCGTGTGACTGCCTAGTTTAGTGAATGGTGGAGCGGAAGCTTACAGCTTCGGCTCCACCATTCTAGGGGGCGGGGGACAGCAATCTCGGGGGGGGGGGCAATTGCCCCGTTGCCCCCCCCCCCCTGGATCCGCCACTGGGGTGTATTAGGATAAAAGATGTATGGGGGAGAGGTAAATTCAAAAACTGGACTGAATTGAAAGAAGAGGAGGAGGAGGATTGGATTATATTGGCAAAAAAAAAAAAGTTTACAATGAGTTTATTAGTAATGGAGGATACGTATATTCAGTATACCCGGAAATTCTAAATAAAATAATGGATGGTAAAATAAAAACCCTTTGACAAATTTGGAGAAAAATAAGCTAATGCATAAGAGCTTTCAGAAATGGGAGGAGGAGATTGGTGCCATTGAAGAGATAAAATGGGATATAGTACAGAAGAACATTAATTTAGTATCTCCAAGTCTATCCCTATTACCTGTCATTTTCCCCAAAAGTTATACCCGTTATCTTCACTGTGTTCCCTTATCGTTCCGGCTCTGAAGTACATTCATATCTCCGATCCCGAACCCCGGAGACTCACGCGGTACCTCCTGTAACAGCTCACACTTCCTCACACACAGCGCTTGTACGCGCACCTCTCGCGCAACTTCCTTGTTCAGTCAGTGAACGGAGTCTCCTCACAGCCGTCGGCGATACTATACAACAGCTGTTCGCGCTCTGTCAGAACTCCCTCATAGCTACCAGTGCTTGTTACCAACAACTCTGCTTGCTCACCATTTGTACTACCACTGATAACTTGCTTGCCACTTGTACCACCAACTATTGCTATTAATAAGAATTAGCTTAGCTATTATAATGGAGGATACCAATATGGATATTAACCCTTCAGAACCCATTCATTTAGATACCACAACACAGGACCGTATCCAGTCTATGGTGGACATATCCGTGTCAAAATCAATTAACTCTGCTATGTCATCTGTCATTTCAGTATTAAATGAAACAGTAGCCAGGTCCATTTCTTTAGTTATGGCGCATAATAAACAAATTGTTTTTTCCACTCCCTCGGACCAATATTGGTCCGCAAAAGAATCAACTGCTCATTTAGCTAATTGTCATAAAGCCGGTAAACATTAAAAGAAGCAATGCTTCTGTTCAAATGACGACCGTAAAACCCAAAAGCATAAAACAATACCTGAATCCAGGGTAGGTCAGGCCCATTATAGAATGCCACCTAATCCTAGTGGCCCAGAAACCTGTGCTACTAGTTCATAGACCAGACCCTCCGTCCGAGAGGAAGTGACCAACATTCGGACTCAGAAGGCCCAAAAAAGGGCAAATCCGGACTCATACATGACCCATCCCCTTTCAGATTCATATTCGGATGTAAATGTAAATGTAAATGGAGGATATCGGATCTGAGGAAGGCGAAATAAAAGATAACCCCACAGATGACACCTGTACTGAAAAGACTGCTCCTATTATTCTAGACACCCAGGGTAATCCTTACTTTGAACCAGAATCCATATCACACCCAAGATCCTCGGAATGGGTTCCCCATCCACAGATTGCTAAATATCTAACTGCTAAAGTTAAAAAACCACTTGATAAAGCCGCACGTAGTAAATTATGCGCAGAATGCCCGAGGCCTACCCTCCCAAGCATGGCAGCGATTACCCCAGAACTTGATCCAGTCCTAGTTAAATACATATTGAAGACAGGTAAAAATCCTAAAAAAGGACTGGATCGCTGCCTTAGGAGCGTGCAAGACAAATATCTTGACATTCTAGGACCTCTCTCTAATATATTGGACATATCTGAAGAATCTATGGCCTCTGGTCAACCCATGGATGCTTCTGTCATTCATGGTTGGGTCCAAAGGGCTATATGCTTCTTTGGCAATGGTAACGCTGCAATGACCGCTGAACAGCGAAAGACAATTTTAATGAAGTTAGATCCCCAACTAACTAATTTAGCCACCTCCGAAATTGGATCTTCCACCGAGGGTCTATTGTTCAGTGACGGATTTGAGAAAGAAATAGGAAAATTCGTAGGAATATTTACATCTTTGGACAAAGCCCAAAGTTCACTACGTAAAGTCTTCCCGGACAGAGTTTTCGGTAGGGCTGGAAAAGGGAGGAGCCGCTTTTCCAGCCGCTCCTCAACATCTAGAGGATACTTCAAAGGCTCCTATAATCAGGAAACACCACAGAATCCCACCTCTTCTTACCAGGCATCTCCATTCTTCCCACCCCGGGCCAGGCCTTTGAGAGCAAGAGGAAACAGAGGATTCCCCAGGACCAGACCTTCCTCAGGTGAGTCCAATTCCGCAATATTCTTCCCTCCTTCCTCTCGGAGGAAGAATCCAACATTTTTCCCAAGCTTGGGCTTCAATAACATCAGACGCATGGGTTCTCAAAACAATAATAAGGTTATTTGATAGAATTCATATTCTCCTCCAATCCAGATCTCTCCACCTCTTCCCATTTATTTTTCCATCCAAGACAAGGAACTTGTCAATCAAGAATTGATGGAACGGTCTTCAAAGAATGCCATCATTCCAGTATCCATTCAATCCCCAGGCTTTCTAAGCAACATCTTTCTAGTAAAAAAGAAAGATGGGGGATTCAGATCAGTAATCAACTTACGCTATCTCAACAATTTTGTAGTAAACCATCATTTCAAGATGGAAGGCTTTCATCTCCTCAGAGATCTTCTTATCCTAAACAATTGGCTAGTAAAAGTAGATTTGAAGGATGCCTACCTTACAATTCCCATTCACCCATCTCACCAACAGTATCTCCAATTCCTCTGGCAGAACCAAAAATGGCAATTTACTTGCCTTCCATTCAACCTGTCATCGGCTCCCTGGTGCTTCACCAAAATCTTGAAAACAATAATATCACTATTAAGGAGCAGAGGCGTTCGTCTTATCATCTATCTAGACGATATCCTCATTATGGCCCAATCGAAAATTCTGATTCAACGCCATCTCCAATGGACATTATCCCTTCTAACAAATTTGGAATTTTCTATCAATCTAAAGAAATCAGTCTTGACCCGTCAAGGGAAGTCGAATTTCTAGGTTTCTCCATCAATACTCAGACAACCACACTGAGTCTACCTTCCAAGAAATTACAATTAATACGGAAGGAAATCCGTTCCACTCTAAACAAGGAACAGATATCTCTAAAAAATATTGCTCGTATTGTGGGTCTTCTGTCTGCTTCCATACAAGCAATTTTTCTGGCCCCATTACATTACAGGGCCCTTCAACGCCTCAAGATTCAACATCTGAGGGAAGGCCTTGCATATTCAGATTACGTACCCCCTATCAACAGAAGCCAGGGAAGAACTCATATGGTGGCTTCGCCATATTCAAACTTGGAATGGCAAAGCGATCTTCAATTGCAATCCAGATCTGATCATAGAATCAGACGCCAGCCTATTGGGCTGTGAAGCACGTTGTGGACCCCTGTCCACAGGAGGAAAATGGTCAGAACAGGAAAGTTCGCTCCACATCAATGCTCTGGAATTATTAGCAGGTTTTTTCGCCATCAAGAGCTTTGCAAAATTCAGATCGCATTGTTGCATTTTACTTCGATTGGACAACATTTCAGCAGTCCAATACATAAACAAATTAGGAGGTACCACTTCGAAAATTCTTTCAGATATTACTACCAATATCTGGAATTTCTGCTTCAACAGGAATATCCCTCTGAAAGCAGAATACTTACCTGGCCTATCCAACGATGTGGCCGATTGGAACTCCCGTTACCTATCAGAACACAGCGATCGGACATTAGATTCTTCAATCTTCTCATTAATAAATTCCCATTGGGGTCCTCTATACATAGATCTATTCGCTTCCTGACTGAATCGCCAGTTACCTCTTTTCTTTAGTTGGCGTCAGGACCCAGAAGCTTTAGGAGTAGATGCATTTCTACAGATCTGGCAAGACACGACTCTCTATGCCTTCCCTCCATTTGCATTGATTCCAAGAGTACTATCTCAAGTAATCTACCAGAAATCCACAATAGTCCTGATAGCCCCCCATTGGCCATCCCAAGCTTGGTTTCCACAGATTCTATCCCTCCTCATAGATTTTCCATTACTCCTTCCCAGTCATCCATCCATACTCCTGGATCCATTAGGGAATCACCACCCTCTTGTTAAATCTGGAGGCCTCAATCTGATCTCGAAATTTCGCAATCAGCTAAAGACATCCTATCCGAAGCCTGGGCTCCAGGCACCAAAAAGGCTTACAGATCAGCCTGGCGACTTTGGGTTCATTGGTGCTCTCAACAACACCTGGATCCCTATAACTCTTCTATCTCAAATATCATAAATTACTTATCTGAGGCTTTCGAATCTGGAAAAGCTTATAGGACTATTAATTTATACAGGTCGGCCATCTCCTCAGAACATAATCTCATTAACTCACTCCCCATCGGTAAACATCCTCTTATATGTAGATTACTCAAAGGCATTCGTTTTAAAAGACCCCCTCTTCCCAAATATCGCACTACCTGGGACGTATCTCTTATTCTCAATTTATTTTCTTCCTGGGAAGACAACCATCTGCTTCCCTTGAAACTTCTATCTTATAAGATAACAGTTCTCTTATGCTTAATCTTTATCAAAAGAGTCTCTGATGTTAAAGCTCTGGATTTCTCCTCCAGATCATTCACACCCCAAGGAGTCTCTTTCAAAATCTCCAGACGTACCAAAACCAACATTCAATCAGTTTTTTACCCGACTTTTGTCCAACACCCCAAATTATGTCTGGTTAGGTGCCTTAAATCTTATGAATCCAGGACCCTTTCTCTTAGGTCCTCTACTAACACTCAACTCCTTATTTCCTTTCAAAAACCACATCTCCCTGTCTCTTCTCCTACCTTAGCTACATGGGTCAGACACACCATGACACTTGCAGGTATTGACACATCTCAGTTCGGTGCTCATTCCCTAAGAAGTGCTATGTCCACAAAAACCATCCAAACAGGTGGCTCTCTTTCGGATCTTTTAAAGGCCGCAGACTGGTCATCGGAATAAACTTTTAAAGCCTTCTATTTTAGACCAGAATCCCATATATCTATGTCAGTTTTATAATTAACAATGTATAGCTTGAAACTTGCATTATATCAGGAGCCTCCTGTTGTGATAAAATATAGATTTTATAAACAGGAGGCGAGTAATATAATGCATTCTTTCTCTTTATAAAACTCTCAGCAGCGAAACAGTTAACATAGTAAAAAGAAAAAAGTTTAGAATGCAGCCAAACATGACTAGGTAGATAGCCAATCAGTGCAGACCCTAGTCCATAAAAGGTCCATCTGTGAGGTAATCTTCCTCTTTCTCGATGCAGTAAGGTAAATAAGTTCAAAAGTAGAATTGAAGAAGATCGAACACTTTGATGACTTCTCAAGAGGTATTCGGAACGGCAGTAAAAGGAACGTAAATAACTCAAACTTCAATCCATAGAGATGATGTCTTGTAGATTTCATCAATATGCTGAAAAATAAAGAAAAGATAATGATAATAGGGTAGGGAAAAAGGGGAGGGATATTACTCGCCTCCTGTTGTTTATGAAATCTATATTTTCCGTCGTAATTAACTAGGAAAATCTTCAATTTTCCGTTGTAATTAACTAGGAAAATCTTCAATTATACACCTTGTTTCCTGGAAAGGATAGGTATCAGGGAAGGAAGTAATTGTAATAGATGTAACAGAGAAAGCAGGACAGATACATTTATTATGGAGATGTCCGGAGATTGTTAATTATTGGAGAGAAATATACTGCAAAATTGAGGAGATAACTGGTGTATGTATGTATGGAGTTCTCCCCCCTGACAACACTTCTGGGTGATGACTCAGGTATTAAAGCTAGTAAAATAAAATAAAAAATAAAAAAAAATCTGCTTTAGGCTAAGTTTCCACTTGTTTTTTTTCTGGCAGTTTTTGGAAAACTGCCACTGCATTTTTGGAGTCAAAGCCAGAAATGTATTGAAAAGGAATAAGACATATAAAGGAAGGATTTAAACTTCTCCTCCCTTATGGATCTGACTTTGGCTGAAAAACTGTGGCAGTAACAGTTTTCCAAAAAACAAGTGGAAACTTAGCCTAAGAATGTTATTCTATGCACGTTTATTGATTGTTAAAAATTGGATTTCCCCCTAGGAGTCCTAGTTGTGTTGAATGGTATAATAATAAGAGGAGGTTAGAAGGTTATATTGTTTAGTTTTTTTGCATTATTAGTATACATTTGTGAGGTGTGAAGGGGTGCGGAGTTAGGAGGACGGATTGGAATAGAACAGTTGAAGGGGAGATGCTGGATTAAAGTGATAATTGAATAGTTGTTTATATGGGGGAAAAGATATATGGGGTGGGGGAAACTGTATGGCCATTTTCTGCCCTTCTGATTCTGTGCCCCTATATTTGGTAATGTATGTAGGACTGGGGGGGGGGGGGGGGGGCAAAAAATAAAGCAAAAAATAAAAATTAGGGATCATTGGGATTAAATTGTATTATTTAAGAATTTAATATATTATTAGATTAGATTACCCTTCAGATTAAAGCTAAAATGTCATTTGAAACGTAAACTGCACTGTGTGGCATGGTACGTCCAAAAAAAATTGCTAAAAAGCTTCCTAATAACTATTTAGATTGTATTTCCGCCAGGTCTGACATGATCTGACATTTCTGCTTATTTTCTGTTGATGCAACTTTGAGACTTTTATTGGAAAGTCTCAGTTGATAAATTCCTGACCGCTGCATTTTATGCTCTATTGTAGACCACCGGAGAAGGGCTCTAAAGCAAAAGTCGCATACATTTTAACAAAAAGACAGACTTTTTGAGAGACAAATATAGATATCTTTTGATAAATGTCCCCCACTGTATGTATGAGGGGTGGACTCACTTGGGAGTTACTCTATATAGAGGGCTATGTCATGTGACATGGATCCATTCTGATCCAATTCTGAAAGCTGCTGCCAGAGGGGGAAGTGATAAAACTGCAGGAAGAATGAATAATGATGAGCCCCATATGCCCAACAAGGCCAGAAGTGTTCATATACTGCGCTGTATATTCTTTTTACTATGGGATCTTATGTATACCAGATACTACTAAGCCATAATCATATGGCAGACGTATATACCGGTCCCCTAACATGCTCATCTATGGACGCTGCATAACGCACTGTAGAAGGAGTCTAACAAATACTTGTGACACTAATGAGGGTCTTACTGGTTCCAATAGTTGTGTCCGATTGATGAGGATCCCGCCGACTGAGATTCTCATAACTATATCTGGACTCTGAGCGATCGTCTCCGTCACATGACCTACCCAGGGGCTCTGCTCACCTCCACCTACAGGACAATGCGATGGCCTTCACTCCGCATCATAACCTGAATGAGAAGAGACAACAAATCAGTGCAGATAAACTGCGTTTACCTAAAAGGAGCAGCGGTGCAGTAAGTAGTGTGCACTGAGGCCGATCTGACAGAGGTGACCGCTGTCCTGGAAATATTAAGTTGTCACATTGCCTTCATATTGTGCGATATGGCGTAGGTTCATGTGTTGTCGACTGGTTGCCATAGCTGCAGATGTGGCGATTTGTTGATGGCACGTGGAGGTGTGTCATATCTTCTGTTGGCTGAATCACTTGTAACCTAATGCTGACTGTATGTATGGGTGTGGCTCTGTACTGTATGTGGGAGTGGCTTTGTAAACCCTCCCTTTTGTTAGGCATAAATAAACTGGACAATGAGCTCCCCCAGGGATTTTCTCTCTGGGCTGGTGGGAGAAATCAGTTGTAGGACCACTGACTGTTTTTCCAACTACTGCGAATTTGCTATCCCGGGCAGACACCACTGACGCTGAATCTTACTACCAGTCTGGTTTTCTACAACATTTGGCGAGCAAAGGTAGGAGGCAACTGTGTTTCAGTAGCTGCATTTAATGGATAATCTGTATGTTTTGAAGCCATAACTCTGACCGGTCTTTTAAAATAAGAAACAATGTATCTATTTTTGTGATTTTTAAATTTGACTTATGGTTCAACTCAAACGGCCTATCTGGCCAGCTATTGGGACAGAGGCTGCCCTTAGTTATAGCCAGTGATTGTGTCTGCCATTAGGCTGGGTCTCCACTGAGTTTTTTGCAGTGGTTTTTTTTTGTCCAAAAAAACGCCAGGAAAAACTCCAGAAAAACTGGCCAGCGTTCTTGGCTTTTTTTCTGGCGTTTTTTCTTGCGTTTGAGGCTTTATGTGGAAATAGCTTTTTTTTGCACTTTGGCGTTTTTTTGGTACCCTTTGTTGGGTACCAAAAAAAAAAAAAAGGATGCTGTAGGGATGTAAAAAAAAAGTATGTTTTTAATAATGTGTTTAACCCCTTAAGGACCAAGCATTTTTCTGTTTTTACACTTTCGTTTTTTCCTCCTTACCTTTTAAAAATCATAACCCTTTCAATTTTGCACCTAAAAATCCATATGAGGGCTTATTTTTTGCGCCACCAATTCTACTTTGGAATGACATCAGTCATTTTACACAAACATTTATGGCGAAATGGAAAAAAAAAATCATTGTGGGACAAAATTGAAGAAAAAACACCATTTTGTAAATTTTGGGGGCTTCTGTTTCTAGGCAGTACATTTTTCGGTAAAAATGACACTTTATCTTTATTTTGTAGGTCCATACGATTAAAATGATCCGCTACTTATATGGGTTTGATTTCGTCGCACTTCTGGAAAAAATCATAACTACATGCAGGAAAATTTATACATTTAAAATTGTCCTTTTCTGACCCCTATAACTTTATTTTTCCACGTACAGGGCGGTTTGAGGGCTAATTTTTTGCGCCGTGATCTGAAGTTTTAATTGGTACCATTTTTATTTTGATTGGACTTCTTCATCGCTTTTTATTCCTTTTTTATGGTATGAAAAGTGACCAAAAATACGCTATTTTGGAATTTGGATTTTTTTTGCGTGTACGCCATTGACCGTGCGGTTTAATTAATGATATATTTTTATAGTTCAGACATTTACGCACGCGGCGATACCACATATGTTTATTTTTATTATGGTTACATATTTTTAATATGGAATTTGGGAAAAGGGGGACGATTTAAACTTTTAATAAGGAAGGGGTTAATGTGTGTGTTTTTAAACTTTTTTTAAACTTTTTTTTACACTTTTAGTCCCCTTAGGGGACTTTTAGGAGCAATCATTAGATTCCTCATACAGATCATTGTGGTTTCATAAAACCACAATGATCTGTGTGCTCTGTGCTCGATTGATAAAGCCTGCCAGCCCTGCCAGGCTTTATCATTCAGAGCACTGGAGCCGCCGCAGCAGGAGAGGTAAGCCCTCAGGCTACCTCAGTAGTGGATCGCTCCCCCGCGATCGCGCTGCGGGGGGGGTGATAGACCCCACTGGACCACCAGGGACTGTATACAGGCACCTTTAGACGCCACTGTCAACTTTGACAGCGGCGGTCTAAAGGGTTAACAGCCGGCCGCGGCGATCGCCGCATGTCGGCTATTAACGCCGGCCCCCAGCTACAGGAATCAGCTGGGGGCTGGCCGGTATGACGCGGGCTCGAGTCGGGAGCCCGCGTCATACCCCGGTAACGGCCATTGGACGAGTATAGACGTCCATGGTCGTTATCGGGTTAATAAAGTGTATTTGTGTTTTTTTGACTTTTTAACCTTTATTTTTTACATTTTTTAGGTAGTAATACTACTCCCATCATGGAACACACTGTTCCATGATAGGATTTGTAGTACTTTGACTCACTGTCAGATCGCCCAGCTGTCACATTTGTCAGCCACGGCGATCCTCCTGTATACTGTATAGGCTGGCCGCTCTTCTCTGGTCCCCTGTACTGCCGTATATTTACTAATATTCATATTTCCCGCTGAGATGTGATTGGCCAGAGGGTTCTAGCCAATCACAAATGTCTGGGAAATATGAATATTAGGACATATACGGCAGGGACCTTAAAAGAGCGGCCGGCCAGCTGCATCTATACTTTATACAGGATGATCGCAGCTGATGTCTAAAGTGACATCAGCTGTGATCATTTCTACTACTACTCCCAACATGGAGCACACTGTGCTCCATGATGGGAGCTTTAGTACTTTTACAGATCGCAACAGGTGTCAGAGGTGACGCCTGTTGCGATCTATTAATGCAGGTACTACAGCTCCCATCATGGAACAGTGTGCTCCATGATGGGGGTAGTAGTAGTAAAAATGATCACAGCTGATGTCACTCTAGACATCAGCTGCGATCATCCTGTATAAAGTATAGATGCAGCTGGCCGGCCGCTCTTCTAAGGTCCCTGCCGTATATGTCCTAATATTCATATTTCCCAGACATTTGTGATTGGCTAGAACCCTCTGGCCAATCACATCTCAACGGGAAATATGAATATTAGTAAATATACGGCAGTACAGGGGACCAGAGAAGAGCGGCCAGCCTATACAGTATACAGGAGGATCGCCGTGGCTGACAAATGTGACAGCTGGGCGATCTGACAGTGAGTCAAAGTACTACAAATCCTATCATATTATAGACTTTTCGCAAAAAAAACGCCATTCGGCAAAATGGGCGTTTTTAACAGCGTTTTTGCGAAAAATTACTCAGTGGAGACCCGGCCTTAAGGGGAAATTACCAGCATTGCGGCCCATGTTTGTATATAGTTTGTGTTGTCTGTGTTTGGAAAGTAACTAATAAGTGATAAGTACTGGAGTGTGTTTTTAGGGTATTTCTGATAAGCAGAGGGTTCCCATTGACCATATTGTTGAAGTATTAGAATTATGTATAGGTGTTTGGTTGTGGAGTCACATTGTGCTGTTGGGGAGGTGTTTTCACAAACCCATTGAAATGGTGTATTCTTTTTGTTCAAAGTGTAATTCTCCTGCTCTTTTTGTATTTTCTTTGTTTAAATGTTTCTAAACTGTTTTTCCCACACTTTCTTTATTATCTTCATTTAAACTAATTCTCCCGCTCTTTTTGTATTTTCTTTGTTTACATATTTTTTAACTGCTTTTCCTGCACTTTCTAAACTCTCTATTTAATTTTTTATTTTTTTCAAATTTAAAGTTTTATTGTTTTGAGTAGAGAAATAAACAACAACAAAAAGAATCAAATACAGCAAAGAGAGCGACAACTCAATTCAAGTAATGATAAGTGTGAAGGTTAATTGATTTACTCATTTAACCTGTGTTTGTGGGAGGGGCGGTACTCACTCTTAAAAGCCGCGGCTCCCCTTGGTCAGTACGCCACGGCTCTCGCGTTGTTTGGGTCCGTGACGTCAGACGCCAGAGGAAGTTCCCCTGTCGAAGCTTTGTCGCAGGTTAGTAATAGGCGCTGGGTTAGGGGGTGTTGACGGAGGGTCACCGCTGGTATTCAGGTTTCGCTGGGCTCCGTGGTGACCCCCCGTGCTGTTATGTGCACTCGCTTCCGGCTGCATAGCTCTGCACTCCAGGGGCATGTCTTTACTGTTTGCCGGGTACCCTGCCTGTCGCATGCCTGCGTTGTTTTAGTATTTAATGGCCACGTCGGGCTGATGTCAGATGTCGCACGCTTCCTGCTGCTCGGCTCTGCACGTCAGGGGGGTGGGGGGGGGGTTGGGGTTTCAGATGGAGGTGTCTTTGGAGCTCAGGTTTTTATGAGGTTCCGCAGTTACCTCCCGTCTCTGTGGTCTACGCTGCTTGTTGCTTCTAGCCTCAGTAGGTTTTCTCAGTCATGTTGCGATAACAGTGCTCGTTTTTGCTAATGCTAGTCGCTACCACATGTTTGTGTTTTGCTTTATAAATCAACTCTGCCTCGTTCCTGTATATTCTACCATTCATTTCCCAGTCGCTTCTCAAATCCCATGCCATTTCCCATTTTATGTATTTTCTCTTGCTGCTTGCTACTAACTTTTAATCGTTTAGTTATAGCTCATGAGTCTTCCTGCGGTTGTTACTATGCTACTTGCTCTTTACAGCATTGTTAGTCTGTGCCTGCAGTTTGGTGAAAAAAAAAAAAAAAAAAAAAGGGGGAGAGTAAAGAGTATGGGTTGTTAATGATGTTTGGTTCCCTGTGGGGGGGGGGGAGGGGCTTCTGCTTAAAAAAAATTAAAAAAAAAGAAGGATGTGGAATAGTGGACGTCTAGTTTTGTTGGTCTATACAGTTTAATTGTATATCGTGGTTTCATTTCCCTGCTGCTTTTTCTTAGTTCACGGCTAGTTCTCACTATCAAATCACCGTGTGCTTAGCTTCCCAGGTTACGTTCCCACCTCATACGTTGCTGATTCACTACTACTACTCCACTGCTAGTATGATATTATAACTCGGTCTCACATTGTTGGTTTTTCTTTGCTGCTTTACTACATTGTCATGGTCTGGTCTCCTTATGGCGTTTATTGCTAGTCATAGTAGTTACCATATTCGTTCTTCTGCCAAGTCGGCTAGTAGCCTTGTCGCCAAGGTGGGCCGTGTCTGTACTGCAATGATATTCGCTGTTAACTGGTTAAGTATGCTTGTTATGTCTGCTGACAAAAAAAAAAAAAAAAGAGCTCTGTCATGGTCTCCCGGTATGCTCTGTTGGGTAACGGTCCTCGCCGGCTCTTGTTTAGTCATGTGGTTTGTTTAATTTGTCTTGTTTCTGTTCATTTATTTAGCTTCTTCCCTTTCTAGCCTTATTCGCTGTCTAATTAGGCGCCCTCTGTATACCTGGTACTTGTCTTGTTGCTCCTGCCACTTTCCTCACTAGTCTATTTTTCGCTTTCCTCGCTGTGTTCCTAATCGTCATCGTGATCAGTACCCCAGTCGCAAGTATCCGTGGTACTCGTGGTTGCCTACATGCAGTTGTCCATTACAATCTTGTCGAGGTCAAGCTGTGAGTTTACGCATGTTTTCTGTTTCAGCATATTTGTCAGAAGTCTACCTCCTACTTTAGAGCGTCATCTTTTCATTCAGCATTGGTTGTGTATCTGTCTAGGCTCGAAGTTCGTCTTTTCGTGAGTCCGTTTCTCCCTTGTCCCTGGCTCGGTCGCTTTAAAGCTATTAAAAATAAAAAAAATAAAAAATAAATAAATAAAAAAGGGGGTGTTAATAATAAAGGTATTATTAATGTGCAGCTTGGTCTGTTCTCCCCATCTCGCCTTTGGGGCTCGGTACATTTTCTTCCCACTGACTCAACTCGTCCTTGGGTCTTCGTGTGGGTCCGTGTTAGCTGGTGTTTAGTTATATGCCTGTGTGTTTTATCCAGCAGTTGTCCACGCTCGTTCTAGTGGCTTGACGTCTGCCGTCATCTACGTCGTTTTAGCATATCCATCATTGTACAGGTATGTGCAGTCTACGCTGTTGGTGAGTTATGATAAACGTTCTCCTTGTACGGCTTTCCTTTGAGCCCACAGTTTTCACTCCGGTGGTCTCTTCTCGCTTTAGCCTCTACGTTGGTCCAGCGCTCTGTTCGTGGCAAGGTTGACCTACGTCGCTCAGTAATCAAGGTTGGTAAACTGTTCCCCCAGGCGCTGTCTTAAGTAAGATAGCGGTTCTTATTGCTTTTCTTTTAGGCACAGTCGGTTTGGTACTCTGAGTAGCACAGGTATTCATGTTTTAGTTGTTACCCATCACGTCCTTGGGTATGCCTTTACCCCCTACCCACCACGTCTCTGGGCCAGGGCTTCGTTTGTCACGAATGACTCTCACGTAGCACGCAATTAGCATATTTTCTTCACTACACGTCACCCTTCACTTACTAGTCTAATTACGTTTTAGACTTAGTTCATTCACTACTGTTATGTGGCATCCGTGGCTTTGGTTCGAAGTTGGTTTTGCGCTGATTGGTGAATTTCACTGTGGTGGGCTGCTGCCTTCCGGTGTCAGGGTTTGATTGTTATGTGTCTAATTTTTTCAGAAATGTCTCACGCTTCAGACATTGAAGATGCAGCCTCTGTTCTGGACATCGTCGCTAGAACGTCGGATCTGGGTAGCGTCTCCTCACTTCGCAACTGGACTATTCCCAAGCTGACGGCTGAACTCGTCCGCAAAGGCATATCGTTCCCGGCCACTGCCCGCAAGGCGGAACTTTATCGTTTATTGGTCTCGGAGCAGTCAGGACTTTGTGATCAAGCAGGCACTAGCAGCGGAGAAGTGTCCATGCAGACACTTAATACGTCCATCCTGCAGTTGCATACTTTAATTAACTCGCTGTGTTCTAGAGTTGACACTTTGGAGTGCAAGAATTCAGAAGTTCCCGCTTCTGCCCCAGTAGTTGGTTCGGTTCCTGCCGTTCCGCAGACGTCCGTTCCCCCTCAGGTTTCTGCTACTCCGCAGGTTTCAGTGTTACCGGTTGGACTTAACATGCTCGTGCCTAATATCGCACCAGCTCATTTCATTCCGGCTAATTTGAAGAAGGACATTCTCGATGGTAAGGACGTTAACCTCGCTTCCTTGCTTATTGCATCTCACGATGTTTCTGAGAACAAGACTATTGCTTGTGGTGAGGTGTCAGTGATCCTGAAAGCTAAGGACGTTAGGTTAAGTCGCAAGCTTACACTAGCTGAATTCAGTATGGTGTTCGCCATTTATCGTGACGTCTTGTGCTCAGTTAGGCCAGAGAGACGCGAAGAGCTTGATATGTATCTGTACAAAGTCACAGAATTGGCTCATAAATACGGTGGGTCCACGTTTTATGATTATCATAAATCGTTTTCAGCTAAGGCTGCGGCTGCTCTAGTACAGTATAACTACACAGTCAATTGGGCGTTGGTCGACACCGAGATTTTTTTGCAATCATTTTGCAGGTCTTAAAGCCCCAGTTTGCTCTCGGTGTCAATCCATCACCCATACCACCGAGTGGTGCAATACCGTTAATTCCCCAGCTGAAGTGACTCCCGGCACGTCCTCACCCACATTTCAGCCTAGGAATCAGAAACAGACCGGCTTGATTGACAAACTAGGTAGACCCATTAAATATCTCGGTAAATCGCAAATCTGCAATAATTACAATTTCGGGTCTTGCAATTATAACCAGTGTAGACTTTTACATGTTTGCGCAGTCTGTTTCAGAGCCCATCCTAAGTCCAGTTGTTCACAAAAGTCGAAAGCATGACTAGCTGTGATAAATGTCTTCTGTTTAGAGTATTTTCTCGCTGATCACCCAGATAAGAATTTTGTTCAATTTTTGCTTAATGGTTTCCGGTCAGGTTTCCATACAGGTTTTGTTACTTTACCCTCTGCTACGTATGAGTGTGACAATTTACGTTCTGCTCTAAGGGACCCTATGGTTGTAGATACCCTGTTACAAGCAGAAGTAGACAAGGGTTTTGTCATTGGTCTGTTTGATGAGCCCCCCTTTGACGTTTGGAGAGTAAGTCCACTAGGGTTGGTGGCTGGGAAATTCAGCAATAAACTACGTTTAATTTATGATTTGTCCGCCCCTTACTCTGCACACACACCTAGTTTAAATTCTCTTATCCCCGCAGGAGAATTTACCTTGAAATATGCTTCCATAGATGAGGCAATAGCGGTCATCCTGAGCATGGGCGGTAACACGTGGCTGTCCAAGATCGACATATCTGATGCCTTTAAGCTCCTGCCCATTTTGCCTCAGTTATGGAAGTGGCACGGTATTAGGTGGCGTAATAAGTATTATTTTGCTGTGAAATTAACTTTTGGCGCTAGAAGCAGTCCTTGGTTGTTTGATAAATTTGCACAGGCCCTACACTGGCTCTTGGAAAACAGGTTCGACTGTTCCCATGTTATCCACTACTTGGACGACTTCTTGTTTATTGAACCGGGTAATGAGTGCCCCAGAGATTTGAAGACCTCGTTAGCAGTATTTCAGCAACTGGCAGTTCCGGTGTCAGATAAAAAAGTTGAGGGCCCTTGCAAGTCACTGACCTTTTTAGGTATTGTTCTAGACACACAGGCCATGGAAGCCAGATTGCCGTTTGACAAGCTCTTACGTATTAGACAGACCATGCATGTTCTTGCCAATTCACCCAGGGTGACTAAGGTACAACTCCAGTCCATTCTCGGCATGCTGAACTTTGCCATGCGTGTAATTCCACAGGGCAGGAGTTTTGTGTCCAGGTTGTTAGACGCTATGAATTCTGTACCTGGCCAAAACGATGTAGTCAAGTTTGACAAACACGTGCTTGCTGATTTCGCCATGTGGCATACGTTCTTGGCTGACTGGAATGGGGTATCCTTTTTCACCCCTGGTATCGACAATGCCTCTCCTCTGGTTTTCTCTGATGCCTCCCCCTCAGTGGGTTTTGCAGCTATTTGGGAAAACCATTGGTTGGCTAGTGCTTGGCCAACCAAAGTATCCCTATTTCGAGGTTTTAGCAGGTCATCAGCATTGTTCGAGCTGTACCCTATAGTTGCAGCTGCCGGGGTGTGGGGTCATCTATGGTTTAGGAAGTCAGTTCTGTTCGTTTCTGACAATGAAGCTACGGTGAATATTTTACTCAAAGGTAGATCCACATCCCCACAGGTTATGTCTTTGATGCGTAAACTAGTATGGTTGTTATTGTCGCATAATTTTCACTTCTCTAGTGCTCATATAGATGGTGTTAGAAATACGGCTGCCGATGCACTATCTAGGTTCAATTTTGCACTCTTCTTCCAGGTGATGCCAGAGGCCGATCCGTCAGGATGCACGGTTCCAGCTTTCCACGATTTGATTTTGAATTAAATGCCTATATGTCTGTTGGTCAGGATTTGATTAATAGTTCACTTTCCCGTAACACTCTGAGAGTTTATCGTACGGCCTTTAATCTGTTTACCAAATTCTGTCAGTCTCACCCACATGACGATTTCCTTTCTGTGTCTTTTCTTTTAGCCTTTATAGGGTTTTGCCACTCCTCCTTACGGCTAGCATATAACACCATAAAAATCTATTTGGCAGGCATACAACACTTTGTTACCTTGAAGTTCCCGGATAGGGCATCGTTGTTTACATCACATGCAGTCAAGGCTGCCCTTAAAGGGGTTGCTAAGAGCAGAGTACCAAAGCCTCCAGGTAGGCAGCCCATTTCAGGGTCTCTATTTAGGCAGCTGGCAGATGCCTTGGATCACTCCCCATTTGGTTTATGTAATAGTTTGACACTAAAAGCAGCCCTCTTCTTAGGTTATTACGGCTTCCTGAGACCGGGCGAGTTCACGTGCAAAACTAGCACTGCACCGTTTCTCAAGTTTGGGCAATTGCAGCGTGCCACGGATCATTTCACTCTCGTGTTGCGCGACACAAAGACATCACTTCCCGGTCAGGAGGTGCACGTTAAATATTTTAAAACCTCTCACAAGTGGTGTCCGGTGTTGGTCTTCAATGCGTTACTTGCTCTTCGTGTTCACGACAGTCTAGGGAGCCCGCTGTTATTGTTTGATAATGCTGCTCTTACTTCCTCAGTTTTTGTACGTTATTTACGTGTTTTAGTTAAATCCTTGGGTCACGATGCTTCAGTTATATCCGGCCATTCGCTTCGCATAGGGGCAGCAGCATCGGCCTCTCGTCATGGCGTTCCTGCTCATGTCATTAGGAAATTAGGTCGCTGGAAGTCCAGCGCGTATATGCGTTATGTTCCAAACCCGAAGGTGGAGATGCAATATGCTTTTGAATCACTTGTAATGTAATGCCTAATAAAGATTTGTGTGTTGATATCTGAGTTTTGCCCTCTTATTTTCCAAGGTGTACCCTTACGCGGCAGTATATGGCACAATTCAGACTGCCTAGTCTTAGCTGAGTTAGTTTTAGTTAGGTAGGCTCGCTATTCTATAGCACCGACCACAAGTGTGAAGGTTAATTGATTTACTCATTTAACCTGTGTTTGTGGGAGGGGCGGTACTCACTCTTAAAAGCCGCGGCTTCCCTTGGTCAGTACGCCACGGCTCTCGCGTTGTCCCACCCTGCCCTCCCCTCTCTTTTCTACTCCTTTTAGGGTATGCCCTCTTATTTTCCAAGGTGTACCCTTACGCGGCAGTATATGGCACAATTCAGACTGCCTAGTCTTAGCTGAGTTAGTTTTAGTTAGGTAGGCTCGCTATTCTATAGCACCGACCACAACAAAACCATAATCGACAGGTCAGCCTTTAGGAACAGTAAGCTGAATATAGTATCACATGGAGTAGGATATTGGTGCTATCAACAAACATGTCAATACTGCAAAAATGACAGAGGAGTAAGCACCTGTCAATAGAGAAGACAGAGAAGTGAAAGAGTGGACTCAACCACTACATAGCACAACAAAAGAGCGGTAAGAAAAGAGAGAACCTAAGAAAGGGAAAGTAGGCAGATGACAGGGGGAGCATTAGAAACCACATCACTAGACAGAGGGCAAAGACACAACAGGGAGAAAGGTGGGAGAACGGTTAGGATGCCACGGGGTTCCCAGAGGCCAGGAGAGTGCAGTATTCTGGAGTAGTTTGGAAAGACAGCCAGTCAAACCAGGTCTTGTTATAGCGTTCACCCTCTGCAGGGGACAAAGCAATCAATTCCTTCATACTATGTAGATTATTAATTTCCGCCACCCATTCACCTTCTGTGGGAGAGTCAGTCGATCTCCATTTATGAGGAATGACTGATTTTGCAGCCTGCAGAAGATAGCACAAGAGAGACTTCTTATAAGAAGAAGAGGAGACATCAAACATAAACAACAAGGACGCTTCAGGGGAATCCGGTATGGAGACATCGGTGACCTTACGGGCAGTGTTGTGTACCGCCTCCCGGAAAGGGCGCAGGGAAGGACAACCCCACCAAATATGGTATAAGGTGTCAATCACAACGCCAACATGACTCAGAAACTGAGGGATACCAACCGTGCAGCATCTCCGGGGTGCAGTATCAGCAGGATAGGATTTTATAATTAGTCTCTTGGGCCTTGTTAGCAAGGACAGATTTGTGTGTGAGAAGAAAACATTTCTTCCACTGTGCTGGGGTAAATTTTCATTGAGTTCGGTTTCGAAAGGAGTGAGGTTTCGAAAGGAGTGAGGTCCTGATGTAGGCGGGTAGAACGAGAAACAGGAGTAGAAATGTTTTAACTGCATATACTCAAATATGCTAAAGGGCCTAGAAGACTCGGCAGGGCAGAGGTCAGTGAGAGGGAGTACTCCAGAAGGAGAAAGAACACGTAGGAAGCGCAATGGGGTCGTCCCCAACCCCCCTAGAAAAGAGCGAGAGAATGCCCCAGGAGGGAATCCCGGGTTATCAGTTATGGGCAGCATCGGGCCCAAGGGATCAACCAGAGATCCATTGGACAGAGAGCTTTTAAGGGCAGAAAGCGTCTGAAGCATTGTAAAGGAAATCAAGGACAAAGAGGGCGGAGGTGGGGGCCAAGTCCATGGAAGACCATCAACCCTTAAAGGTGAGACATCATGCGCGATACGCACCGAGTTTGGAATCAACATTATGGAGCAGGTCCAATAAGCATGCGTGCATCGCCGCCATATAGTACATGCGGCAATTGGGCAGGCCCACACCTTCGCTCTCCTTAGGACAGAACAGTGTCTCCCGTCGTATCCGGGAGTGACCTGAGGCCCACACAAATGAGCCAAACCTACTGTGCATAGTATGCCAAAATGAGGAGGGAATACAGATAGGTATTGTCTGCACGAGATAGAGCAATTTTGGTAACAGGGTCATTTTTAGCATGTTAATCATCCCGAACCATGAGAAATTTTTCCTGCGCCAGGACGGCAAGTGAGCGTCAAACTGTGTCAGTAGAGGGACAAAGTTACCATGGAACAGGCAAGACAGGTCAGCAGGAATCGTCGTGCCCAGATAGAAGAGACCCTTAACAGGCCATGCAAAGGGAAAGGGGGAGGGAGACATTGATCGCCTCGGATTTGACCACGTTAACCTTAAAGTTTGACCAGGCGCAAACCCAGACAGCTCAGCCATTAAGGAGGGAAGCAAAACATGGGGATTAGTGATATATACTAAAAGGTCATGAGCAAATGCTGAAAACTTATACACTGTATTACCTATGGGGATGCCCAAGATGTCTGGGTTCCGGCGAATGGCTGCCAAGAGGTGCTCCATGACCAAGACATATAACAGCGGGGACAGGGGACAACCCTGTCTAGTACCGTTATGTATGGTGAAGGGCCTAGACAGGGTGCCATTAATTTTAAGGTGCGCCAAAGGGGTCTGATACAGGGAGAGAATTTTGGAAGTAAGAATAGGGCCAAGACCGATAGTAAAGTTTGCATTAAAGAGGACCAAGATATACAGTCAAAGGTCTTTTCGGCATCCAAGGAGAGAATCATGAGTGGAATCGCCCGGGTTTTAGCATGGTGGATAATGTCTAGGGTCTTTAAGGTGTTGTCGCGAGTCTCCCTCCCCAGGACAAAGCCCGCCTGGTCAGGGTGAATCAGGTTTGGCAGGAGAGGACCTAAGCGGAGAGCAATTAATTTGGAAAAGATCTTCAGATCCACATTCAGTAAAGAAATGGGTCTGTAACTAGCACAGACCTGCGGGTCTTTGCCCGGCTTAGGGAGGACCGCGACATGCACCAAAGTAGTTTGGGGGGCGAAGGGAGCCTCAGGAGAGACAGCATTAAAAGCCCCAAGCATCAGTGGAGCTAAACGTTCGCCAAAAGATTTATAAAATGCAGCGTTAAGCCATCGGGGCCCGGACTCTTTCCTCCTGGGCAGGATTTAATGACCTCCTGAAGTTGGGAAGATGAGAACGGGGCCTCTAAAGTCTCCATCATTTCCGTAAGAAT
Source organism: Hyla sarda (assembly GCF_029499605.1). NCBI lineage: Eukaryota > Metazoa > Chordata > Amphibia > Anura > Hylidae > Hyla > Hyla sarda. Next base: position 96,499 of record NW_026610537.1, read on the forward strand.
CCGAGGGAGATTAGAGAGAGGGAAAGAGTCCGACCGAGAGCCCGCATCAGTACGGGGTGAAAGGTTATATAAAGAAGAGTAGTAGGCATGGAACACCTCAGCTATGGCTGGGGTCACGTGTACTACAGGACCTAACGGGGGTTTAATACAGGGGATATGGGATCTAGCTACGCGTTCCCTAAGGGCTCTGGCCAACATGCGTCCACTTTTGTCATCAAACTCATAGAATTTGCTGCGACACACTTGGAGGGCTCGCTTCGAGGAGGCATCAAGCAGGTGCCTAGCCTCTTGGCGAGCCAAAAGAAGCTCACCAAGAACAAGAGCAGAGAGTGCACGTTTGTGGGACAGTTCTAGCTCAGTAACGAGCTGCAAGGCCTGACGCAGAGTACTAGCATGCTCCATTATTTAAATTTTTTTAACTGCTTTTCCTGCTCTAACCTCTGTATTTAAAAAATTTTAAACTGCTTTTCCCGCTCTTTCTAACCTCTCTATTTAAATTTTTTTAACTGCTTGTAGTTTCCCACACTCCTCTCTGTCTCTTTTGTTTTGCTCATGTGATTGGCAGCCATTTTAAGTCTGTGTAAACAATCTCTGTTGCCGAATATCTATACAAATAATTTGCTGCACATTTGAGCTCACTACTCTCCCTCACTACTCTATGTTGATAGTCCATAAGTTTTAAATTGAATAAGTACTTCACTACCATACCCATTCAACTAGTTTTTGCCTCTGTGGATGGTCCCAGAGGTAAGGCCGAACCCAAGGGTGGTTACTGGCAAGAGTACCTATTATCATACACAGTAGAGATGTATCACTGATAGGACTGACGATAACCTATTACTATATACAGTAGGGAGGTATCACTGATAGGAGAGGTATCCCTGGTGGAGTGCAGATTCAAAGTTATGGGGTCCTTGGGTTTTTGGTTTTGGCTTAAAGAGTTCAATAAACAGGATATTCGGCAAATGGTCAATGTGAAACAAAGAACCCATATTGGAGGGTTGCAAAAGATAGAAAGGTAGGGTTTTAAAAGTGTCAGTAACATATATGTCTTTGTAGAGAAATGAGTGCATAGATATTGCTGTTACGCCGAGCGCTCCGGGTCCCCGCTCCTCCCCGGAGCGCTCGCTACACTTCCCTCACTGCAGCGCCCCGGTCGGTTCCACGGACCCGGGGCGCTGCGTTACCACCTCCGGCCGGGATGCGATTCGCGATGCGGGTAGCGCCCGCTCGCGATGCGCACCCCGGCTCCCGTACCTGACTCGCTCCCCGTCAGTTCTGTCCCGGCGCGCGCGGCCCCGCTCCCTAGGGCGCGCGCGCGCCGGGTCTTTGCGATTTAAAGGGCCACTGCACCGCTGATTGGTGCAGTGGTTCCAATTAGTGTTTACACCTGTGCACTTCCCTATATCACCTCACTTCCCCTTCACTCCCTCGCCGGATCTTGTTGCCCTAGTGCCAGTGAAAGCGTTCCTTGTGTGTTCCTTGCCTGTGATTCCAGACCTTCTGCCGTTGCCCCTGACTACGATCCTTGCTGCCTGCCCCGACCTTCTGCTACGTCCGACCTTGCTTCTGTCTACTCCCTTGTACCGCGCCTATCTTCAGCAGCCAGAGAGGTTGAGCCGTTGCTAGGGGATACGACCTGGTCACTACCGCCGCAGCAAGACCATCCCGCTTTGCGGCGGGCTCTGGTGAAAACCAGTAGTGACTTAGAACCGATCCTCTAGCACGGTCCACGCCAATCCCTCTCTGGCACAGAGGATCCACCACCTGCCAGCCGGCATCGTGACAGTAGATCCGGCCATGGATCCCGCTGAAGTTCCTCTGCCAGTTGTCGCTGACCTCACCACGGTGGTCGCCCAGCAGTCACAACAGATTGCGCAACAAGGCCAACAGCTGTCTCAACTGACTGTTATGCTACAACAGTTACTACCACAGCTCCAGCAATCATCTCCTCCGCCAGCTCCTGTACCTCCTCCGCAGCGAGTGGCCGCTTCTGGAATACGACTATCCTTGCCGGATAAATTTGATGGGGACTCTAAGTTTTGCCGTGGCTTTCTTTCCCAATGTTCATTACACTTGGAGATGATGTCGGACCAGTTCCCCACTGAAAGGTCTAAGGTGGCTTTCGTAGTCAGCCTGCTGTCTGGAAAAGCCCTGGCTTGGGCCACACCGCTCTGGGACCGCAATGACCCCGTCACTGCCTCTGTACACTCCTTCTTCTCGGAAATTCGAAGTGTCTTTGAGGAACCTGCCCGAGCCTCTTCTGCTGAGACTGCCCTGTTGAACCTGGTCCAGGGTAATTCTTCCGTTGGCGAGTATGCCGTACAGTTCCGTACCCTTGCTTCAGAATTATCCTGGAATAATGAGGCACTCTGCGCGACCTTTAAAAAAGGCCTATCCAGCAACATTAAAGATGTTCTGGCCGCACGAGAAATCCCTGCTAACCTACATGAACTCATCCATCTTGCCACTCGCATTGACATGCGTTTTTCCGAACGGCGTCAGGAGCTCCGCCAGGATATGGACTCTGTTCGCACGAGGCGTTTCTTCTCCCCGGCTCCTCTCTCCTCTGGTCCCCTGCAACCTGTTCCTGTGCCTCCCGCCGTGGAGGCTATGCAGGTCGACCGGTCTCGCCTGACACCCCAAGAGAGGACACGACGCCGCATGGAGAATCTCTGCCTGTACTGTGCTAGTACCGAACACTTCCTGAAGGATTGTCCTATCCGTCCTCCCCGCCTGGAAAGACGTCCGCTGACTCCGCACAAAGGTGAGACAGTCCTTGATGTCTACTCTGCTTCTCCACGTCTTACTGTGCCTGTGCGGATGTCTGCCTCTGCCTTCTCCTTCTCTGCTGTGGCCTTCTTGGACTCTGGATCTGCAGGAAATTTTATCCTGGCCTCTCTCGTCAACAGGTTCAACATCCCGGTGACCAGTCTCGCCAGACCCCTCTACATCAATTGTGTAAACAATGAAAGATTGGACTGTACTATACGTTTCCGCACGGAGCCCCTTCTAATGTGCATCGGATCTCATCACGAGAGGATTGAACTGTTGGTCCTCCCCAATTGCACTTCTGAAATCCTTCTTGGACTTCCCTGGCTTCAACTCCATTCCCCAATCCTGGATTGGTCCACTGGGGAGATCAAGAGTTGGGGGCCCTCTTGTTCCAAGGACTGCTTAAAACCGGTTCCCAGTAAACCTTGCCGTGTCCCTGTGCTTCCTCATGTAACCGGTCTCCCTAAGGCCTATATGGACTTTGCGGACGTTTTTTGCAAAAAACAAGCTGAGACTCTACCTCCTCACAGGCCTTATGATTGTCCCATTGACCTCCTCCCGGGCACTACTCCACCCCGGGGCAGAATCTATCCTCTGTCCGTCCCAGAGACTCTTGCCATGTCTGAATACGTCCAAGAAAATTTAAAAAAGGGCTTTATCCGTAAATCTTCCTCTCCTGCCGGAGCCGGATTTTTCTTTGTGTCCAAAAAAGATGGCTCTCTACGTCCTTGCATTGACTACCGCGGTCTTAATAAAATCACGGTTAAGAACCGCTACCCCCTACCCCTCATCTCTGAACTCTTTGATCGTCTCCAAGGTGCCCATATTTTTACCAAACTGGACTTAAGAGGTGCTTATAATCTCATCCGCATCAGAGAGGGGGATGAATGGAAAACGGCATTTAACACCAGAGATGGACACTTTGAGTATCTGGTCATGCCCTTTGGTCTATGCAACGCCCCTGCCGTCTTCCAAGACTTTGTTAATGAAATTTTTCGTGATCTCCTATACTCCTGTGTTGTTGTATATCTGGACGATATCCTGATTTTTTCTGCCAATCTTGAAGAACACCGCCAGCATGTCCGTATGGTTCTTCAGAGACTTCGTGATAATCAACTCTATGCCAAAATAGAGAAATGTCTGTTTGAATGCCAATCTCTTCCTTTTCTAGGATACTTGGTCTCTGGCCAGGGACTACAAATGGACCCAGATAAACTCTCTGCCGTCTTAGATTGGCCACGCCCCTCCGGACTCCGTGCCATCCAACGTTTTTTGGGGTTCGCCAATTATTACAGGCAATTTATTCCACATTTTTCTACCATTGTGGCTCCTATTGTGGCTTTAACAAAAAAAAATGCCGATCCCAAGTCTTGGCCTCCTCAAGCGGAAGACGCCTTTAAACGACTCAAGTCTGCCTTTTCTTCGGCTCCCGTGCTCTCCAGACCTGACCCATCTAAACCCTTCCTATTGGAGGTTGATGCCTCCTCAGTGGGAGCTGGAGCTGTCCTTCTACAAAAAAACTCTTCCGGGCATGCTGTTACTTGTGGTTTCTTTTCCAGGACCTTCTCTCCGGCGGAGAGGAACTACTCCATCGGGGATCGAGAGCTTCTAGCCATTAAATTAGCACTTGAGGAATGGAGGCATCTGCTGGAGGGATCAAGATTTCCAGTTATTATTTACACCGATCACAAGAACCTCTCCTACCTCCAGTCTGCCCAACGGCTGAATCCTCGTCAGGCCAGGTGGTCTCTGTTCTTTGCCCGATTTAATTTTGAAATTCACTTTCGGCCTGCTGATAAGAACATTAGGGCCGATGCTCTCTCTCGTTCCTCAGATGCCTCTGAAATTGAACTCTCTCCTCAACACATCATTCCTCCTGACTGCCTGATTTCCACTTCTCCAGCCTCCATCAGGCAAACTCCTCCAGGAAAGACCTTTGTTTCTCCACGCCAACGCCTTGGGATCCTCAAATGGGGTCACTCCTCCCATCTCGCAGGTCATGCGGGCATTAAGAAATCTGTGCAACTCATCTCTCGCTTCTATTGGTGGCCGACTCTTGAGACTGATGTGGTGGACTTTGTGCGAGCCTGCACTATCTGTGCCCGGGATAAGACTCCTCGCCAGAAGCCCGCTGGTTTTCTTCATCCTCTACCTGTCCCCGAACAACCTTGGTCTCTGATTGGTATGGATTTTATTACTGACTTACCCCCATCCCATGGCAACACTGTTATTTGGGTGGTCGTTGATCGATTCTCCAAAATGGCACATTTCATCCCTCTTCCTGGTCTTCCTTCAGCGCCTCAGTTGGCTAAACAATTTTTTGTACACATTTTTCGTCTTCACGGGTTGCCTACACAGATCGTCTCGGATAGAGGCGTCCAATTTGTGTCTAAATTCTGGAGGGCTCTCTGTAAACAACTCAAGATTAAATTAAATTTTTCTTCTGCATACCATCCTCAATCCAATGGACAAGTAGAGAGAATTAACCAGATCTTGGGTGACTATTTACGACATTTTGTTTCCTCCCGCCAGGATGACTGGGCAGATCTTCTACCTTGGGCCGAATTCTCGTATAATTTCAGAATCTCTGAATCTTCCTCCAAATCTCCGTTTTTCGTGGTGTACGGCCGTCACCCTCTTCCCCCCCTCCCTACCCCCTTGCCCTCTGGTCTGCCCGCTGTGGATGAAATTTCTCGTGATCTTTCCACCATATGGAAAGAGACCCAAAATTCTCTCTTACAGGCTTCTTCTCGCATGAAGAGATTCGCAGATAAGAAAAGAAGAGCTCCTCCCATTTTTTCCCCTGGAGACAAGGTATGGCTCTCCGCTAAATATGTCCGTTTCCGTGTCCCGAGCTATAAGTTGGGACCACGCTATCTTGGTCCTTTTAAAGTTTTGTGTCAAATTAATCCTGTCTCTTACAAACTTCTTCTTCCTCCTTCTCTTCGTATCCCTAATGCCTTTCACGTCTCTCTTCTTAAACCTCTCATCCTCAACCGTTTTTCTCCTAAATCTGTTCCTCCCACTCCTGTTTCCGGCTCCTCGGACATCTTCTCTGTCAAAGAGATCTTGGCCTCCAAAAAGGTCAGGGGAAGAACTTTTTTTTTAGTGGATTGGGAGGGTTGTGGTCCAGAAGAGAGGTCCTGGGAACCTGAGGACAATATCCTGGACAAAAGTCTGATCCTCAGGTTCTCAGGCCCCAAGAAGAGGGGGAGACCCAAGGGGGGGGGTACTGTTACGCCGAGCGCTCCGGGTCCCCGCTCCTCCCCGGAGCGCTCGCTACACTTCCCTCACTGCAGCGCCCCGGTCGGTTCCACGGACCCGGGGCGCTGCGTTACCACCTCCGGCCGGGATGCGATTCGCGATGCGGGTAGCGCCCGCTCGCGATGCGCACCCCGGCTCCCGTACCTGACTCGCTCCCCGTCAGTTCTGTCCCGGCGCGCGCGGCCCCGCTCCCTAGGGCGCGCGCGCGCCGGGTCTTTGCGATTTAAAGGGCCACTGCACCGCTGATTGGTGCAGTGGTTCCAATTAGTGTTTACACCTGTGCACTTCCCTATATCACCTCACTTCCCCTTCACTCCCTCGCCGGATCTTGTTGCCCTAGTGCCAGTGAAAGCGTTCCTTGTGTGTTCCTTGCCTGTGATTCCAGACCTTCTGCCGTTGCCCCTGACTACGATCCTTGCTGCCTGCCCCGACCTTCTGCTACGTCCGACCTTGCTTCTGTCTACTCCCTTGTACCGCGCCTATCTTCAGCAGCCAGAGAGGTTGAGCCGTTGCTAGGGGATACGACCTGGTCACTACCGCCGCAGCAAGACCATCCCGCTTTGCGGCGGGCTCTGGTGAAAACCAGTAGTGACTTAGAACCGATCCTCTAGCACGGTCCACGCCAATCCCTCTCTGGCACAGAGGATCCACCACCTGCCAGCCGGCATCGTGACAATTGCATTGTGCCCATTTTGTGCCATATCTGCATTTCTACCTATGTATGGATGTAGATGAGTTTAAACTGTAATGTTTTTGTTCCTTTTTTGTTAGTGAATATTCTTTATCTTTGAATTACACTATGTAAGGAGCACATATTGTGAATTTAGGCCTAGAATAATTTACATAAGAATAGGTCTTTTCATCAGTTAATAAATCGAAAGACAGGGGAGGAGCATTTCTTTGTATTGGAGACAATTGATTTTACCTGTAAGAATTTCAATGCGTTTATCTAACCATTCATATTTAGCATTATCTTTCAGGAATCACGATGCATGTGGACATGGATATTGGTAACTGGTAACTCCAAACACCAAGTATAGCCATAAGATTTACGCTGCTTTTAGATGATGTCCCTATAAACTTTTTCAGAGCAGATATTTTAACAGAGATCCAGGCCTCATCAGTGACACCCCAACAGGTATTGTGGTGGCCAGTGCACTCATGGATGAGAGGATAGGAACCATTGTTGTCATACCTTACATCCAGGAACCAGACAGCCTGATCCCACTGGAGATTATAGTGGAATTTAAACCTGAAGCTTTGGGCAGTAGATGAATATGACGTAGGTTTGCTCCCTGTGTCTCTGGTGATAGTCGGGAAAAAACCTGATTCTAGACTCACTTGGCTACCATGGTATCCCTTATAAGGCACAGATCTGCGCTTCAACACATCCATATTGCAGATAGTCTCATGTGTGTTATTTGTGTTGCGCTGATGGGATGATGAGATTAGAACATGTTTTGGTCTCATCATCTTGTCAGTGCAATATATACCATAATATCCCCTTAGTGTATTGAATGAAGGGGCAGATAGACCGTTATATTAAAAGTGTAGATTAACTTAGGTCCAGTCCCCTTGCAACACATCCATTTTGCCAGAAGGTCACCGATAGGCCTGTACATATCAATGCGATTATCATGACGACACTTCTTTGGTTCTTAATCCACACACATAGCAGCCTCTATACCACCTGATTCATCCTGTCCTGGTGTGACTGACCTCACTAATGTATTTTTCTTTGTGTTACTGGACTCGCGATGTCAATACTTTTTTTGCTTTCTCATTACAGGGTCAGCAGTAGAGATGGACATGTTTACCGCAGGGCTTGATGACCGGCCCATCTGAGTATAGTGACTGAAGCTGGTATTAGACCAGTGGACGCCTGACAATAGTGAGGTCTTCCTCCCAAAGTGTGACAATAATCTGGTGATCTGTTTTTCAGACTGATCGACTTGTTTTTGTCATACTGTGTCTCTGATAAATCTCCTAGCATCAACAGGAAATATGGCTAGCAAGGATATATTACAGTTTTGTAAGGATAAGGTTATCTTCCTGGGCAATGCATATCACAATACACTAAAAAAAAATCTAATTGCCCAGAGTGTAAGGCCTTGAAAGATTTTTCTAGGCCGCAAAACTCCCATAAAATTAGAGCTATTCTGGGGTAAATAAATTATTGCAGAGATATGGTACCAAACATTGCCACAACCCTGGGTCCTCTTTATGAGAAGCCTCCACAACACCTTTTAATTTGACAGATGATGATTTCCTGACACTACAAACACTTGTTCAAGTACTCTCTCCAGTCCCCGACCTAGGCCTTCCCAACTACGAGCTGTACTTATTCCTATTCTGCTACGAGAGCGAAGGACATGCCACAGGGGTTTTGACTCAATGCCATGGGGCTAGATACAGACCGATTATGTATCCTTCTAAGGCTCTGGACCCTGTCAACAGGGGATCCCCAGGATGTGTCCGTGCCATAGGCATCTGTCCACTTTTACTATGAAAGGTCATAGACACTGTTCACCGCCCACTCAGTACAAGAAATATTGAACCAGGTAAAAACTAAAAACATCTTTCAGCAGCTCGTCTGACAAAGTATGAGGTAGCCCTCCTCACCCCCACCAATTTTAGCATTAAAAGATGTACAGTTTTAAACCTAGCATTTCTTCTTCCTTTTGAGGAGGAAGAAAAGGGGGGAGCAGGTAAGATAGTGACATAAGACCTCAGGCAGATGATTGGCATGACTGGCAATAAATCTCTTAAAGGAAGCTTTCATCCCTTCTTTGCTGGCCAGGTTTTTGCAGAAGTGTGCACTGTACACCAGGGTTTACACAGACCCCAAGAATAGCGGCAAGGTTGAAAAAAGTTAAATGGGACATTTAAAAACAAAATAGTTAAGATCATGGCATAAACGAGTCAGTTTTGGCCAGAATGTCTTGGGAGTCGTCTTATACGCCCAGTCGTCTTATATGCCGGCATATACGGTATATATTTAATATGTTTTATGATAATGTAATTGATGTACAGGACCTTTGGTCACGTGATTTCTAGTGAATTGTGTTATGCTAGGTTTAAGGACCTTTGGGTCATGTGACTAAGTCATGTGATATAACCATAATGCCTTGGTTTAGGACAGACAGGTTTAGGGACCAATAAGATTTGATCCTGCCCCTTCTGTATATAAGGGCGCTGTATCCAATAATCACTCTCTTTCCCTTGGGATCTCAAAGAAAGCAGATCTGTTATCACAGCTACAAGACAAGCTAGGTCTGAAGCCTTCCACTTCAGCCGCTTTCTAAACCGCGAGTTAAATCAGACTCAAATCTTACCAATCCTAAGTGACTACCGAACCTAAACATACCCCTAAATTCAGTGGCACAGCGTACAGCAAAATCAAAGCTTATTTTACCTCAAAGTCCCAGCCAACCTGTGAGGAGCCTAAATCCCGGTCCTCTTGTAAAAGACTGTTTGTTATCATTAGAGATGAGCGAATCGAACTTGACGAACCCAAACTCATTATGAATTTCATGAAAAATTTGATTTGCAACGAATACGAATATCACCGCGATTCTATTGCATGAATCGCTTCATTAACCCTTAACGACGCAGGACGTATATTTACATCGCCGCGATCCCGCATCATATCGCGTCGGTCCCGGCGCTCATCAACGGCCGGGACCCGCGGCTAATACCACACATCGCCAATCGCGGCGATGTGCGGTATTAACCCTTTAGAAGCGCCGCTTCTAAAGTGAAAGTGAAAGTGACCCGGCTGCTCAGTCGGGCTGTTCGGGACTGCCGCGGTGAAATCGCAGCATCCCGAACAGCTGACAGGACACCGGGAGGGCCCTTACCTGTCTCCTCGGTGTCCGATCGGCGAATGACTGCTCCGTGCCTGAGATCCAGGCAGGAGCAGTCAAGCGCCGATAACACTGATCACAGGCGTGTTAATACACGCCAGTGATCAGAATAGGAGATCAGTGTGTGCAGTGTTATAGGTCCCTATGGGATAATAATGATCAGTGTAAGAGATCAGTGTGTGCAGTGTTATAGGTCCCTATGTGAGATATAACACTGCAAAAAAAATGTACAAAAAAGTGTTAATAAAGGTCATTTAACCCCTTCCCTAATAAAAGTTTGAATCACCCCCCTTTTCCCATAAAAAAAAATAAAACAGTGTAAAAATAAATAAAAATAAACATATGTGGTATCGCTGCGTGCGTAAATGTCCGAACTATAAAAATATATCATTAATTAAACCGCACGGTCAATGGCGTATGCACAAAAAAATTCCAAAGTCCCAAAAAGCGTATTTTGGTCACTTTTTATACCATTAAAAAATGAATAAAAAGTGATCAAAAAGTCCGATCAAAACAAAAATCATACCGATAAAAACTCAGATCACGGCGCAAAAAATACCTCATACCGCCCTGTACGTGGAAAAATAAAAAAAGTTATAGGGGTCAGAATATGACATTTTTAAATGCATAAATTTTCCTGCATGTAGTTATGATTTTTTCCAGAAGTGCGACAAAATCAAACCTTTTAACCGTATGGACCTACAGAATAATGATAAGGTGTAATTTTTACCGAAATATGCACTGGGTAGAAACGGAAGCCCCCAAAAGTTACAAAATGGCGTTTTTTCTTCGATTTTGTCGCACAATGATTTTTTTTTTCCGTTTCGCCGTGCATTTTTGGGTAAAATGACTAATGTCACTGCAAAGTAGAATTGGCGATGCAAAAAATAAGCCATAATATGGATTTTTAGGTGGAAATTTGAAAGGGTTATGATTTTTAAAAAGTAAGGAGGAAAAAACGAAAGTGCAAAAACGGAAAAACCCTGAGTCCTTAAGCGGTTAAACTCCATTTTACAGCGTTCCAGGCTATTGTAGAGCTAAGATGGCGGATCCACATGTGAGTACATGGGGCAGGGGATTATGGGAGGGCGGGAAACAGCGGCGGGAATGAAGGTAGGCGGGCTGACCCTGAATCACATGTGAGATGCAGCCTATCAGTGTTCACTGACCCCTGTGATGTCACAGCCCCTATATAATCGGCGGCCATCTTGCCTCTCTTCATTTCATCTATGCACTCAGATGGAGAGGACAGGACTGTGTGTGTGTGAATAGCTCAAACTACAGCGCAGGGGCGTACCTAGAGCATTTGGCACCCGGGGCGGACCCTTTGTTTGGCACCCCCCACCCGCACCCCCCTTAATTACACCCTCTCCCTCCCCCCCCCCCCCTTTATGAGCGGATTGACAACACTCGGGGCCCACGGACCAAAAAAAAAAAAAGCAAGGGCCCCTACTAGGCTCTGCAGCTCATCAATCTTCTGCTACGCCCCTATTCCACCTAAATCCCACACACAATAAACTAAAATTTATATATATGTATATATATATATATATATATATATATAGGTAAATTTCCATGACTAATCATACTGGTATACAAGGAGTAAATATATACCACCACACAATAACTGGATAATACCGCCATACTGTACTGAATAAAACCACTATACACAGACCAGTATACTATACAGGATCTGTATACAATATAAGTGATTATATACAGGACCATATGGCGGTAGATATATGGTATATACATCCTGTGTACAGCTGATAAGTGATTGCAGTTACATTTTGGGACTCACAATTACGTATTTTTTGATCAGCGGCGTCCTCTTTCCTTTTCTTCTCCGTCCGGATAAGACCGCCATGTGGATCTCTTAACATCTGCAAGAAAAACATGTCAGACTCAGCATTTTTCCAGTGCCCTCCCCTCCTCTACACAATCTTCTCATCTATAGGCCCACAAACTGTAATAATGCCCTCCTTGGTGTCCTGCACAGTAAACGGGCAGGTAGGTAGGTAGCCAGGTAAATAGGTAACTAGGTAGGTAGATCAGGAAGCCAGATATGTAGGTAGGTGACAAGTTAGGTAGGGGGCTAGCTAGGTAGTTAGGCAGCCATGTATGAAGGCCAGGTATGTACATAGTTAGGCAGCTGGGTATGTAGCTAAGTAGTTAGGCATCCAGGTATAAGGTTAGGTATCCCCCCTTCCCTGTAGGTATAGGCAGCAGAGATAAACCCTCTACCCAATAGGTATAGGAACAGAGTTAACCCCCCTTTCTCCTTAGGTATAGGCAGCAGAGTCCCCCCATCCCCTTTCCCCCTAGGTATAGGCAGAGTTAAAAAAAAAAAAACCTCCCCCCGTTTCCCATAGGTATAAGCAGAGTTAAATCCCTTTTTTCCCATTGGTATAGACAGATCCCCCCCCCCTTCTTCCCCATTGGTATAGGCAGAGTTACCCTTCCCCTACCCTCTTTACCATAGGTATAAGCAGGTACACCCCCCCCCCCTCTTTCCCATAGGTATAAGCAGAGTTACACCCCCCCCCTCATTCCCATAGGTATATGCAGTTACCCCCCCCCCCCTCTTCCCCATAGGTATATGTAGAGTAACCCCCCCCTCCCCTTAGGTATATGTAGAGTAACCCCCCCTCCCCTTCCCCATAGGTATATGTAGAGTAACACCCCCCCCTCCCCTTCCCCATAGGTATATGTAGAGTAACCCCCCCCTCCCCTTCCCCATAGGTATATGTAGAGTAACCCCCCCTCCCCTTCCCCATAGGTATATGTAGAGTAACCCCCCTTCCCCATAGGTATATGTAGAGTAACCCCCCCTTCCCCATAGGTATATGTAGAGTAACCCCCCTCCCCTTCCCCATAGGTATATGTAGAGTAACCCCCCCCTCCCCTTCCCCATAGGTATATGTAGAGTAACCCCCCTCCCCTTCCCCATAGGTATATGTAGAGTAACCCCCCCTCCCCTTCCCCATAGGTATATGTAGAGTAACCCCCCCTCCCCTTCCCCATAGGTATATGTAGAGTAACCCCCCCCTTCCCCATAGGTATATGTAGAGTAACCCCCCCTCCCCTTCCCCATAGGTATATGTAGAGTAACCCCCCCCCTTCCCATAGATATATGTAGAGTAACCCCCCCTTCCCCATAGATATATGTAGAGTACCCCCCCTTCCCCATAGGTATATGTAGAGTAACCCCCCCTTCCCCATAGATATATGTAGAGTAACCCCCCTCCCCTTCCCCATAGGTATATGTAGAGTAACCCCCCCCTTCCCCATAGATATATGTAGAGTAACCCCCCCCCCCTCCCCATAGGTATATGTAGAGCAACCCCCCCTCCCCTTCCCCATAGGTATATGTAGAGTAACCCCCCCTCCCCTTCCCCATAGGTATATGTAGAGTAACCCCCCCTCCCCTTAGGTATATGTAGAGTAACCCCCCCCCCTTCCCCATAGGTATATGTAGAGTAACCCCCCCCCCTCCCCTTCCCCATAGGTATTTGAAGAGTAACCCCCCCTCCCCTTAGGTATATGTAGAGTAACCCCCCCCCTTCCCCATAGGTATATGTAGAGTAACCTCCCTCCCCTCCCCCATAGGTATATGTATAGTTGAGATAAAAATAAAAAAAGGATGCTCACCTGATATCCCACGCAGCGATCTCCTCAGCTTCAGGGCCCGCGTCTTCTCCCCTCCACAGTACAGGCGCTGATGAGTGACGTCACCGGCGCCTGTGCTGCGTAGGGGCGGAGGTCACGTCTCCTCTGTGTAAGCTGCAGATGCGGCTCACACGGAGGGGACGCCTTCTCCTGTATGTGCGTGTATATTGGTGGTGCTCCACAGTGTGGACTTTAGTGCCTTTTTACCATTTTTCACCTGTTACTCTGTCTCTGTGCTAAATTCAGTGTTATACCACACGTTATACACCTGCCGGTGTATTAAAGAAAAGAAATGTTTTCCTGCGTAAAAATACGCTTAACAGTGGCCTTATCATTGCAAAGGGCCTAAACTCAAGCAAATAGCGTACCATATACCACCATATATTTCTGTCTCTGTGCTAAATTAAGTGTTATACCACACGTTATACACCTGCCGGTGTATTAAAGAAAAAAAAAAGTTTTTCCTGCGTACAAATCCGCTTAACAGTGCGCTCATCATTGCAAAGGGCATACATACAACCAAGTAGTGCACTATTTAGTACCTGTATTTCTGTCTTGGTGCTAAATTCAGTGCTATTCCACACATTAGTATACACTGGCTGGTCTATACAACAAAAATAGAGTTTTCTTCTGCGTATAAATACGCTTAACAGTGCGCTCATCATTGCAAAGGGCATACATACAAAGAAGTGTACTATTTAGTAACTGTTATTCTGTCTAGGGCCTATATACTTTGAAATGACAGCCGTAAGTAATCGCCTGCTGCTGTTCTATACCCTCATAAACGCACTAAGTATGTCAGGCAGGGAAGTGCCAGGACGTGCACAGAGAAGGGGCAGAGGCCTACATACGTCAGGCAGAGTTGGCAGCAGACTTGGGGCGAGTGGCAGCAGGAGTCACAGCAATAGCCCTGAGCTCCCGTTAACACCCAGCGGTCGTGTCGTTGACCCATCTCTCCTCGTCAATTGGTTTGCACACTGATCCCCATCATCCCAAGTGACATCTGACAACCCCAGTCAAGAGTCGGTGGGTTCCTCAGACACAACCCTCAGTTGGCATGGCCCGGCAGCAGTCCCTGTAATCCCATTGCCTTTGTCCTATGCTGTTCCCTCTCCCAAAGTAGTATCTCATGCTTTGGGTTCAGCTCCACTATTTAGCGAGGACGATGTAATAGAGGACAGTCAGCATCTAATGGGCATCCAAGAATGTGAGGAGACATGCGTCCCTTGCTCCGCAAGGCGGCCAAGTAGTAATGCGGAGAGTGACGTGGGAGGCGGTGTTTCAATTGTTCAGGGTCCTGAGGCAGACACTATTGTGGAACACGAGGAGGACATCAGTGACGTGCACACATCTTTTGATGATGATGATGATGATGATGATGAAGCCGATCGCAATTGGGAGCCGGGTGCAGAAGCCGGGGCTTCATCATCATCAGGAGAAGAGATTTGCTCTTTGTCTATGAGGCAGCAAGGCAGTAGCACGGTTGGCAATCAGCGTGGTGGTGGCAGTAGTGGAAATTCAGGAGCCAAACGTGCCAGGGGGAGACCACCTGCTTCGTGGCAAGCTACCATTCAGGGAGGTAGTGGAACAGGGGTTCCTGGAGACGGCGCCAATAGCAGTGAAATAGTGTGAACTGCGGGTGGGAAAATCAGCTACTCTGCGGTGTGGTTGTTCTTCATAAAGAATCCGGAGGACCTTAGCGTAGTCACATGCAAAATCTGTGGGCAGAAAGTGAAGCGTGGCCAGGGTCCCAATTTCAGCACCACGGCCCTGCGTCAACACATGATTCGCCACCATAAAGCGGCCTGGGATAACCGTGGCTCCGAGGTAGTGGTCCAGCCTGCCACATCACCCAGTGGCCATCAGCTCCCTCCGTCATCCAGCCAAGGCTCCACCACCTCAGTCGAAGGGAGCATTGTGTCAAACCCTCCTTCTTGCGCTCCTGCTTCCTCCGCTCGTAGTCAGCCATTCCGCCAACAATCGATCGGCGAAGCCATGTCCAAGAGACAACAGTATGCGCCCACTCATCCAACGGCGCAGAAGTTGAATGTGCTCCTGTCCAAGTTGCTGGTGTTGCAGTCCCTCCCTTTCCAACTGGTGGACTCTGCAGCTTTCAGGGAATTGATGGCTTGTGCCGAGCCGAGGTGGAGAGTCCCAAGCCGTCATTTCTTTGCGAAGAAGGCAGTACCAGCCCTGCATAAGTTTGTACAAGAGAAGGTGGGCCAGTCCTTGAGCCTGTCGGTGTGTTCAAAAGTGCACGGCAGCGCCGACATGTGGAGCTGTAACTACGGGCAGGGACAATACTTGTCTTTTAAGGCCCACTGGGAAATGTTGTTCCTGCGCAGCCACAACAGCAACTTGGACAGGTCACACCGCTTCCTCCTCCACGCTCTGGCTCCCAGGCAGTTGGTCCTTTTACAGTGTGCGCCTCCTCCTCCCCAGTGTCCTCGGCCTCCACTGCACATCCAAATCTCGGTGGCCCTTCATCGTACCACGTGTGTAGGGCACAGCGGTGTCAAGCCGTCCTTCACATGGTTTGCCTTGGCGAACAGAGTCACACAGGGGAGGAACTGCTGAAGTTCATTAGGGAAGAAATCAGAGTATGGCTTACTCCACAAAATCTGGAAATGGGAACCATGGTGACCGACAATGGGAAGAACATTGTGGCCGCGCTGCGACAAGGAAGTGTGAACCATTCGCCCTGCATGGCACACGTGTTGAATCTGGTTGTCAAGAAGTTCATCAAGTCTTCACCCCATTTGCAAGACGTCCTGACAATGGCAAGGAAACTGTGCATGCACTTCACCATACTTTGCTTGAGCTGCAGCGTCAGAAAGGTATCCCACAACATAGTCTCATTTGTGACGTTGCCACACGTTGGAATTCCACCCTCCATATGTTGGACAGACTATACGAACAAAGAAAAGCCATCACGGGTTTTTTGATGATACAAGCAGATAGGAGTACTCCCCTGTGTAACTTCAATGTGAACGAGTGGCAGCTCATACATGACACCTGCCGTTTGCTGAGGCCCTTTGAGGAAGCAACATTTTTTGTTAGTCGCTCGAATTACGCCATGAACGACGTAATTCCACTCCTACGTTTACTCCAAAAAATGATTGAAAACATGGCTGGTCACGGCAAAGGAGATGTTGCGCCTACATCCGAAGGCTATGTGAGTCCTGTGGGGGATGAACTGGAGGAGGATGATGAGGGGCAGAGGAGAACACAGTTTACGGTGGATGAGATGGCCGGTGTTTCTGGTCATTGGACAGGAGAGGAGGAGCAGCCAGAGGAGCTGGAGGGTTATTACGAGGGAGGAGAAACAGAGGACCCAGACACACCATGGCAGTATGCAGTGGAGATGGAGGCAGGTAGTCCCAGTGAGTCACTGTCACAAATGGCACGATGCATGCTGAGTTGCTTGCGTAGTGAATTGTCAAAATTCATCAGCACGATGACTTCTGGATCTCCACCTTATTAGACCCTCGCTACCGGCCCAGAATGGAGGATTTTTTTACACCGACTGAGAGGGAGGACAAACTGACATACTTCAGGGAGCTTCTACGTAGTCGGTTGGCAGATGCCTATCGGCCACATGGTCCATCCACTCGCAGGTCTGACTCGGGGGGGGCCCTCTGCGCTCAACTTCCACTGCCACGGCTGCTGGGGAGGGGAGAGGTGGCAGGAGCAGTACCGGCTCAATCAGCAGCAGCCTGAGTCTACAGTTGCTGATGAGTAGCTTCCTTCAGCCTCATAGTGAAGCTACTCATCAGCAGCAGGTGGACATGGAGCAGGACCTGAACCAGCAGGTGATGGCTTACCTCGACATGACCCTGCCAACAACCGTTGAAGATCCGCTGGACTTCTGGGCAGCCAAACTCGATTTATGGCCGCAACTAGCGGAGTTTGCCCTGGAAAAGCTGTCCTTCCCGGCCAGTAGTGTGCCATCAGATCAGGTGTTTAGTGCGGCCGGGGCCATAGTCACCCCAAGGCGAACTCGTCTGTCCACTAAAAATGTGGAGAGACTGACGTTTGTCAAGATGAATCAGGGATGGATCAGCCAGGATTTCCAGCCACCAATGACAGATGGGTCTGAGTAGATTGACCATGCTCCTACAACAAAATGTTCTCTATTGTGGTTGGTTATGAAACCCTCTGGGGCAGACCTGGGCATTGTAAGGCCCGCTTGCCACATACGGCCCTTTGATTGGCTCTGACCGGCCCGTGCTGATTGGGGGACAACTATGCTGCCTAATCTGGGGGACAACTATGCTCCTAATCTGGGTGACATCTATGCTGCCTACTCTGGGGGACAAGTATGCTCCTAATCTGGGGGACATCTATGCTGACTAATATGGGTGACATCTATGCTGACTAATCTGGGGGACATCTATGCTGCCTAATCTGGGGGACAATATGCTGCCTAATCTGGGGGACAAGTTTGCTGCCTAATCTGGGGGACAAGTATGCTGCCTAATCTGGGGGACAAGTATGCTTCCTAATCTGGGGGACAAGTATGCTGCCTAATCTGGGGGACAAGTATGCTGCCTAATCTGGGGGACAAGTATGCTGCCTAATCTGGGTGACATCTATGCTGCCTAATCTGGGGGACAACTATGCTCCTAATCTGGGGGACAACTATGCTCCTAATCTGGGGGACAAGTATTCTCCTAATCTGAGTGACATCTATGCTGCCTAATCTGGGGGACATCTATGCTGCCTAATCTGGGGGACAAGTATGCTGCCTAATCTGGGGGACAAGTATGCTGCCTAATCTGGGGGACATCTATGCTGCCTAATCTGGGGGACATCTATGCTGCCTAATCTGGGGGACAAGTATGCTCCTAATCTGGGGGACAAGTATGCTCCTAATCTGGGGGACATCTATGCTGCCTAATCTGGGGGACATCTAGTCTGCCTAATCTGGAGGACAACTATGCTCCTAATTTGGGGGACATCTATGCTGCCTAATCTGGGGGACAAGTATGCTCCTAATCTGGGTGACATCTATGCTGCCTAATCTGGGTGACATCTATGCTGCCTAATCTGGGGGACAAGTATGCTCCTAATCTGGGGGACAACTATGCTCCTAATCTGGGGGACAAGTATGCTCCTAATCTGGGGGACATCTATGCTGCCTAATCTGGGGGACATCTTTGCTGCCTAATCTGGGGGACAACTATGCTGCCTAATCTGGGGAAAACTGATGCTCCTAATATGGGGAAAACTGATGCTTCTGGCCTTGGGCCTATAATTTTTTGAAGTTTAGCAGTACTAAATACATGCTTAATGCAAATGTCAACATTGATCTTTAAATGTAAGGGGTTATGAAACCCTCTTGGGTACTGCGAATGACTGCTCCAGACTCATTCTGTGTCTTTCACAAACTACTTGCTCCCTGGAGCCTCAGGCCTATAATTTTTTGAAGTTTAGCAGTAGCTAAATACATGCTTAATCCCTTAAGGACCCAGGACATACGGGAACATCCCCGTACGTCCTGGCGTTTTCCGGTCCCTGCCGCGCGCCGGGCAGAGATCGGAACCGGATGCCTGCTGAAATGCTTCAGCAGGCATCCAGGGCAAACGCCGAGGGGGCCATGTAGACCCCCCATGTCGGCGATCGCCGCAAATCGCAAGGGAAATCGCCCTTGCGATCTGCGGCGATACCAGGCTGATCGGGTCTCTGGGACCCGACCGCCCGGTAATTTTGCATGATCTCGGCTGTCACAGACAGCCAGGACCATACTAAAGTATAGGAGCGAGGTGGCAAGCCTGCGATTCTTCGGTTAGCTAACTGACCAATCGCAGGGGGGGAGGTTACTTCCTCCCACCCTGCCCGGCCTCTTGAAGCCCGGAGAGGACGGGAGGAAGACCGGAGGACGCGGCGGGGGACGGGGGAGTGCTGGGGCCCGGCCCCCGGTACTTACCTCGTCCCTGAAGACCCGGATCCCGGCGATGAAGACGGCGGCGGCGACAGGTGAGATCTTCAGCCGCGGTCGGGCCCTTTACAGCAATGCACGTCGCCGTAAAGCGACATGCATTGCTGTAATGGGACCCTGTATACTACAACTCCCAGCATGCCCAGACAGCCCTTGGTGTCTGAGCATGCTGGGAGTTGCAGTTTTGCAACATCTGGAGATCCACAGTTTTGGGACCACTGTGCCCTTCCAGATGTTGCAAAACTACACATCCTCAGCATGCCCTTACTGTCCAGGCATGCTGGGAGTTGTAGTTCTGTAACATCTGGCCCTTCAGATGTTGCAGAACTACAATTCCCAGCATGCCTGGACAGTTTTGGCATACTGGGAGTTGTAGTTTTGCAACATCTGGAAGGGCACAGATTGGGAACCACTGTATTAGTGGTCTGCAAACTGTAGTCCTCCAGATGTTGCAAAACTACAACTCCAAGCATGCTGGGAGTTGTAGTTCGGCAACATCTGGCTCTAAAGATGTTGCCGAACTACTACTTCCAGCATGCCTGAGAATGTTTGGGAGTTGTGGTTTTGCAACAACTGGAGGCACACTGGTTGGGAAACATGGTCTGTTTCCTAACTCCGTGTTTCCCAACCCGTATGCCTCCAGCTGTTGCAAAACTATAACTACCAGCATGCACTGATAGACTGTGAATGCTGGGAGTTGTAGTTTTGCAGCAGCTGGAGGTCCCCCCCCCCCTGTGAATGTACAGGGTACATTCACATGGGCAGGGGGCTTACAGTGAGTATCAGGCTGCAAGTTTGCAATGCAGCAAATTTTGCGCGGCAGCTCAAACTCGCAGCGGGAAACTCGCTGTAATCCCCCGCCCGTGTGACTGTACCCTAAAAACACTACACTACACTAACACAAAATAACATAAAAAGTAAAAAACACTACATATACACATACCCCTACACAGCCCCCCTCCCCTCCCCAATAAAATAACGTCTGGTACGCCACTGTTTCCAAAATGGAGCCTCCAGCTGTTGCAAAACAACAACTCCCAGTATTGCCGGACAGCCGTTGACTGTCCAAGCATGCTGGGAGTTTTGCAACAGCTGGAGGCACCCTGTTTCGGAATCACTGGCGTAGAATACCCCTATGTCCACCCCTATGCAAATCCCTAATTCAGGCCTCAAATGCGCATGGCGCTCTCACTTTGGAGCCCTGTCGTATTTCAAGGCAACAGTTTAGGGCCACATATGGGGTATCGCCGTACTCGGGAGAAATTGCCTAGCAAATTTTGGGGGCTTATTCTCCTTTAACCCCTTATGAAAAGGTAAAGTTGGGGTCTACACCAGCATGTTAGTGTAAAAAAAATACATTTTTTATACTAACATGCTGGTGTTGACCTATACTTTTCATTTTGACAAGAGGTAAAAGGGAAAAAAGCCCCCCCAAAATTTGTAATGCAATTTCTCCCGACTACGGAGATACCCCATATGTGGACGCAAAGTGCTCTGGGGGCGCACAACAAGGCCCAGAAGGGAGAATGCACCATGTACATTTGAGGTGATTTGCACAGGGGTGGCTGATTGTTACAGCAGTTTTGACAAATGCAAAAAAAACAAAATCCCACATGTGACCACGGAATGTAAAGAGGGGTGCAGTGAGAATTTACAACCCACTAGTGTGTGACAGATCTTTGGAACAGTGGGCTGTGCAAATTAAAAATTTTGTACAGCCCACTGTTCCAAAGATCTGACAGACACCAGTGGGGGGTAAATGCTCACTGTACCCCTTGTTACATTCCTCAAGGGGTCTAGTTTCCAAAATGGTATGCCATGTTGGGGTTATTTTGCTGTCCTGGCATCATAGGGGCTTCCTAAATGAGACATGCCCCCGAGCAAAATTTGCTCTCAAAAAGCCAAATATGACTCCTCCTTTTCTGAGCATTGTAGTTCGCCCGTAGTGCACTTCAGGTCAACTTATGGGGTACCTCCATCCTCAGAAGAGATTGGGTTACAAATTTTGGGGGGTATTTTCTGCTATTAACCCTTGCAAAAATGTGAAATTTGGGGGGGAAACATTTGAATGAATTTTTTTTTTTTACGTATGCCAAAGTCGTGAAACCCCTGTGGGGTATTAAGGCTCACTTTATTCCTTGTTACGTTCCTCAAGGGGTCTAGTTTCCAAAATGGTATGCCATGTGGGTATTTTTTGCTGTTCTGGCACCATAGGGGCTTCCTAAATGTGACATGTCCCCGAGCAAAACTTGCTCTCAAAAAGCCAAATATGACTCCTTCTCTTCTGAGCATTGTAGTTCGCACGTAGTGCTCTTCAGGTCAAATAATGGGGTACCTCCATACTCAGAAGAGATGGGGTTACAAATTTTTATGCCATGTGTTTTTTTTTTTTTTTTGCTGTTCTGGCACCATAGGGGCTTCCTAAATGCAACATGCCTCCAAAAAACCATTTCAGAAAAACGTACTCTCCAAAATCCCCTTGTCGCTCCTTCGCTTCTGAGCCCTCTACTGCGCCCGCCGAACACTTTACATATACATATGAGGTATGTGCTTACACGAGAGAAATTGGGCTACAAATATAAGTATAAATTTTCTCCTTTTACCCCTTGTAAAAATTCAAAAATTGGGTCTACAAGAACATGCGAGTGTAAAAAATGAAGATTGTGAATTTTCTCCTTCACTTTGCTGCTATTCCTGTGAAACACCTAAAGGGTTAATACATTTACTGAATGTCATTTTGAATACTTTGGGGGTTGCAGTTTTTATAATGGGGTCATTTGTGGGGTATTTCTAATATGAAGACCCTTCAAATCCACTTCAAACCTGAACTGGTCCCTGAAAAATTGTGAGTTTGGAAATTTTGTGAAAAATTGGAAAATTGCTGCTGAACTTTGAAGCCCTCTGGTGTCTTCCAAAAGTAAAAACACGTCAATTTTATGATGCAAACATAAAGTGGACATATTGTATATGTGAATAAAAAAAAAATATTTGGAATATCCATTTTCCTTACAAGCAGAGAGCTTCAAAGTTAGAAAAATGCTAAATTTTCACATTTTTCATAAAATTTGGGGATTTTTCACCAAGAAAGGATGCAAGTATCGACAAAATTTTACCACTATGTTAAAGTAGAATATGTCACGAAAAAACAATCTCGGAATCAGAATGATAAGTAAAAGCATTCCAGAGTTATTAAAGTTTAAAGTGACAGTGGTCAGATGTGCAAAAAATGGCCGGGTCCTAAGGTGTAAAATGGATGGGACCTTAAGGGGTTAATGCAAATGTAAACATTGATCTTTAAATGTAAGGGGTTATGAAAACCTCTTGGGTACTGCAAATGCATGCTCCAGACTCATTCTGTGTCTTTCAGAAACTACTTGCCTCCCTGGTGCCTTTGGCCTTGGGCCTTACATTTTTGGATGTTTAGAAGTAGCTAAATACATGCTTAATGCAAATTTCAACAATGATCGTTAAATTCTCGGCGCTCTGCCAGGGCCTTCTCCTACCCCGCCTGGGCCGATCCAAGGACCTCACTAACCAACTCACTAACTATTCCAATCGCTTATAGCGACGGGCGTAGTGTACAAAGGGCAGGGACTTAATAAACGCCAGCTTATGACCCTCACTTACTGGTAATTCCTCATTTTAAGATTAAATAATTGCAATCACAGATCCCTATCACGAACTGGTTTCAGCGTGCAACACGCACCTGTCCTTAAAAGATAGAGAGACGCTAATCCGTTCAGTGGAGCGCTAGTGCGGCCCAGGACATCTGAGGCCATAACACACCTGTTATTGCTCGATCTCGCAATTGATCGGGCAAGGTAAGGGGTTATTAAAGCCTCTTGGGTACTGCTGAGGCCTACTCCTGACTGCTCCTGGTGCAATGTATGGGGTAATTAAACACTCTTGGGTAGTGTTATTGTTAAATTTACTGGTAATTTTATCAGTAATAAAATTAAATTTTGCAGAATGCTAACCGTTACACAACGGAACGCTTGTTGCGTGTGATTTTTTAATGAAAAAAAAAATAGATGGAGAGGGATTAACTCTGCTTAATCATTTTTGGCAATTAGAATCCTTTTGCCATCTGATTTTTTGGAGACAGATGCACTTACACACATGTAATAATTATTTTAACCAAATTTCAAACATTGTGTGGTTTATTACTTTTGAGAAGAATGTCTTTGGGTGGTCCACCATCCTGCATTATAGAGTCTTCTGAACTGCTGTATATGCGCTTGTTTTAAAAAAAAAAAAAAAAAAAAGGTATTTTGTCAGACAATTTTGAGAAAATTTTGCGTTTTTTTGGGATGGATTGTGAAGCCCGGGTGACGGGTGTGTAGTGTGTACTCGTGCATCAGTCAACTCCAGTCTGTGTCCGTTAGGCAATATATGGGTTACTGATGCAGCAGAGGTGGGGCCTTGGTCTTGGAATTTTAATTATTAAAAAAAATTGTGTGGTTTATTATATTATTGAAGAATGTAGTGGTCCACCGTCCTGCCTTAGAGTCTTCTGAAATGTTGGATATGCGCTTGTGCTTACACAAAGTTGTAAATTTAAAAAAAATGTATACAATTTTGTTGATTTTGGGGCGGATTGTGAAGCCCTGTGTGTACTGGTGCATCAGCCAACTTCAGGCTGTGTCCTTCAGGCAATAAATGGGTTCCTGATGCCGCAGAGGTGGGGCCTGGGTCTGGGAATTTAAAATTTTTGGATTGCGGGTGCTACAAAAAAAGATGGACACACCCTTATCCGTTCAGTGGAGCGCGCCTGCGGCCCCGGACATCTGAGGGCATAACACATTTGTTATTGCTCAATCTCAGGAGAAGGGGGGTTCATCATCGGGAGAAGAGAGTTGCAGGTTACCCTTGAGTCAGCAAGGCGGTAGCACGATTGGCAGTCAGCGTGGTGTGGCAGTAGTGGAAATTCTGGAGCCAAGCGTGCCCGGGGGAGACCACCTGCTTTGCGGTAGCTTACCTTTCCGGGAGTTAGCGGGTTACCAGCACCGGTTGATGAAAGATAGAGACACGCTAATCTGTTCAGTGGAGCGCGCCTGCTACCCCGGAAATCAGAGGGCATAACACAACTGGTATTGCTCGATCTCGCAATTGATCGTGCAAAGGTAGGGGTTATTAAAGCCTCTTGGGTACTGCTGAGGCCTACTCCTGACTGCTCCTGGTGCAATGTATGGGGTAATTATACACTCTTGGGTAGTGCTGAGGCCTACTCTTGACTGCTCCTGGTGTAATGTATGGGGTAATTATACACTCTTGGGTACTGCTGAGGCCTACTCTTGACTGCTCCTGGTGCAATGTATGGGGTAATTGAACACTCTTGGGTAGTGTTTTTTAAATTCACTGATAATTTTATCAGTAATAAAATTGCATTTTCCATAATGCTAATCGTTACACAACGGAACGCTTGTTACGTGTGATTTTTTTAATGAAAATAAAAAAAATAAAAAATACGGACAGGGATTAACTCTGCTTCATCATTTTGGGCGAAAAAAGTCCTTTGGTGATCTGATCTTTTGGAGACAGAGGCGCTTACACACATATTGAATTTGTTTTTGTAAAAAAAATTCAAACATTGTGTGGTTTATTATTTTTGAGAAGAATGTCTTTGGGTGGTCCACCGTCCTGCATTATTGAGTCTTGTGAACTGTTTGATACACGCTTGTTCTTACACAAAGGTATTTGTTTAAAACATTTCTAAAATGTTGTTGTTTTTTGGAGGGGATTGTGAAGCCCGAGTGTGTACTGGTGCATCAGCCAACTCCAGGCTGTGTCCTTCAGGCAATATATAGGTTCCTGATGCCGCAGAGATGGGGCCTGGGTCTGGAAATTTCTAATTTTTGGATAGCGGGTGCTACCAATGAGAAATCTTTGTCAAAAATGTCTTATATTGTGTTGTTTTTTGGGGGGGGATTATAAAGCCCTGGTGTGTAGTGTACTAGTGCATCAGCCAACTCCACGCTGTGCCATTCAGCCACTAAATGGTCTCCTCTTGCTGCCAACATGTCCACGCTATGTCATTCAGTCACTATATGGTCTCCTGACACTGATGCCACCACCAGGCTCTGTCATTGTGCTGCTGTGCAGCAGTGATTCTGGTAATCTGAGTGATGCCGGTAATCTGCATGCTATTCTGAATAACAGTATTATTTCACTACCCCAGCACACTCCATATGCGTTTTAGGACACAGCAAAGTGTTCTATACCCCTATAGAGGCTGTATGTAGGCTAGAAATAGCCTTTTTTAACATCAATTTGCCGCGAATAAATTCAGATCGAAACAAACTTTTCGGGAAAATTCAGCGAATCGGCCGAATCGAATTTTTGAAAAGTTCGCTCATCTCTAGTTATCATCATCTGCATAAAATCTGCAGTAAAGTTATTTCCCGTTTACTACTACTGCTGCTGTGGACAATCCTTTATTCCTCCCTATCGTTCCACGGACGGGTGGCGGTAGGACATATACATTGAGGAAGCCCGCACCCTGGCATCATGACAATCAAGGGTTAATGCTATACCCTGCAACACTACTCTGCAACACCCCTCACCCTAGATCCCCCAAGCTCACCACATAGCTTTTTGGCATCACGAACAGGATACGGGTGTGTGCCTACAGCTGTTGCCACTATTAAAGAGTACTTCCCCATTAAGAACTGTGATTAATGAACTCTGCAAAGATTTCGCAAGCTGTGAATACTTGTGCGCACACGTGTGTACGGGACTGTGCTTCTAATACTGTGTGAGAGAGGTGCGCACGAAAAGTAAGGGGGGGAGGCGAAGATTTATTTGCTGCAAGGATGTGTAAAGTGCGTAGCGAAGCCATGCTACAATCCTCTGGGCCATTCATCCCTGAAGGGGTTAATTACTTGCCCGAAAAGTGCGCAAAGAAAGCCCGTGCCGCTCCACTACCCGCCCCTAGGTGTGGACATCAAGTGCACGTGTCACAAGCGAAAGGGAACTTAAATTCAGTGTTGTTGTTTGCCGGGGGACCGGAAGTCGGGGCTGCACCGATAACGTCCTTCCGGATGGCAGTCATTTTGGAGAAGCCCCATATAAAAAGCAGCACTGCAGCGTGACCTCTTCAGTCTGCACGAGGAAGAAGAGAGTACAGACATGGCAGAGAGCAGCGTTCCACGTGGAGTGAGTCACAAGATGGCGCCTGATCAATGAAAAGTTGCCGTGGCGCAACTTTTTCAGGACTTGGCTGACTGCCTGCAGCGGTTGTCGCTCAGCACTGAGGGGATCAGCGATCTACCTCCATTGCCTGGAATCTCCAGGGACTTCCAGAGCGGCATCACCGGTGAGACTGTCCCCTCACCACCGGACATGGGGGTCCTGGGCAGAGATCCTGACGGAGGAATCCAGTGAGAGTACCCTGGCGGAAGCCGTGTTTTCCTCCTCCTCCAGCCCAGAGCCAGAAGTCCCCCTGTCCTGGGTCACCCTGCCGAGTGCATGCTCCCGCACTCACCCCCTCTGTCAAAATGGGTGTTCGGGGACGAACCGGAGCTGATCCAATTCATGCGGGACACTGTCCTACCTCAGCCCAGGAAGCCACGTCCACCGGTCCCCACAGCACAGAGAGAGAGGGCCCGCAGGGAGGCTGAAACCGCCGCAGTCATAGAGAAGCTGAGAGCTCAGCACAGGGAGCGTTATGGGCTGAAGGATCTCCATCTCCCCTATGAGGAAAGGGTTAAACAGCAAACAGACACAAAACAGCTGGAGGCCCTCTATATTCGAATGTGGGACTACCCCCAAGAGGGTGAAGCACAGCTAGAGCGCCGACGCGATACAGTCATAAAGTTCGAAAAGTCCAGGGGGTATAGTACCCTCCAGGATTGCAGGCACGGGGGGTGCCATCCTGGTAAACCGAAGGGCCGTCCAGAGGGTCTATCTACCTAAGAGATATCACTCGTTGGAAGAGGGGGAAATTGTGGAGTACACCCCAGTTAAAAGTCTGTGGGGTGAGTGGGCTGCAGCGGTCACGAGGCCCAAAAACCCCACACAGCTCCAGTTCAAGTATTTTCCCTGTGATGACAGAGGTGGATCCATTTGGACTCAAGCCGACAAGGCTTTCTACAACTGCCTGAGCTGCTGGAAATCTACAATAATACTATCCACTGCTCCACAGGGTACACTCCTTTCTTCCTGACGATATGGCCAACTTCCGAAAGACCGGGCCTTTGGATTGCAGGCACCCTTCAACAACTCCCCACAGGCCTCACAAGACTGGGTCTCTGAACACCAGAGGAGAATTGAGGAAGCTAAGGAAATTGTTGAAAAGAAAATGGGTGAGGCCCAAAGTCGGCATCAAAAGGATTACAATCGACACGCCTCAGCTAAGCCATTATATGTAAAACACAAAAAAAGAAAAACAGAGACCGATGCGCATCTAAGCGCAATTATCTATATATATATAAAACTCAACGTGTGTATGTATGTGTGTGTGTGTGTGTGTGTGTGTGTATGTGTATGTTCCACAAAAACTTTCAAACGGCTAAAGATATTAACATGAAACTTGGCACAAGTTACTTATATGTCAACAACAAACATAGGATAGGTGATTTAACCCTTATTCACCCCCATTTGCCAGGGGCAGGGCTTATGTTTAAAGTCCCATGCAAGACAATGGGAAATATATGTTACTGCATAACTTCCAAACGGCTGGAGATATTTCCATAATACTTGGTCACATGTTACTTATATGTCCACTTAAAATATAGGATAGCTAATTTAACCCTTAACTACCCCCATTTGTGAGGGTCGGGGTTTTTGTTTAAAGTCCCATGCAAATCAATGGGAAATGTATGTTCCCATATAATTTCCGTACGGCTGGAGATATTTCAATACCTGGTCACATATTATAGGTCGGGATACGAGGACGGGATGGGAGGTCAGGATAGGAGGTCAGGTAGGAGGTCGGGATAGGTGGACGGGAAATGAGGACGGGATAGGAGGTCGAGATATGAGGACGGGAAAGGAGGATGGGAAAGGAGGACGGGAAAGGAGGACAGGATAGGAGGACGGGATAGGAGGTTGAGAAAGGAGGACAGGATTGGAGGTCGGGATAGGAGCTCGAGATTGGAGGACAGGATAGGAGTTTCAGGATAGGAGGACGGAATAAGAGGACGGGATAGGAGGTTGAGATAGGTCGGGATAGGAGGACAGTATAGGAGGTCGGGATAGGAGGAACAGGTCGGGATATGAGGACGGGATGGGACGTTGGGATAGGAGGTCAGGTAGGAGGTCGGGATAGGAGTACAGGATAGGAGGACGGGATATGAGGACGGGATATGAGGTCTGGATAGGAGGTCGAGATACGAGGTCGGGACAGGAGGTCGGGACAGGAGGTCGGGACAGGAGGTCGGGACAGGAGGTCGGGATGTGGGGTTGGGATATGACAACAATATATGAGGACGGGATATGAAGTCAAAAGCTACCTCCTTTGTTTATTTTCCTCCCCAACAAGGATTAGGAAAGAAAACCGGGCAACGCCGGGTACTCAGCTAGTCCTTATTAAAGGAGAAACAGATGAAAAATAGGTAAAATGTGCTCACCTATAGGTGTTGCGCTATGAGCACAACACCACAGCTCGCTTGTTCTCACAGTGAGTGGTAAATGGAGGAGTGCAGCCTGCACTGGTCCCGTTTCCAGCAGGTGGAGGACGGTGGGATAGATATAGGTTGAGGAGGAAAATTCTCCTCTTCTAATGGTGCAGTCAGCGGCACTCTCCTCACAGTGAAGTGGGGTTGAAAAGTAATACCCGGCAAGGTACGGACTTGATACAATAAAAAATAGTTTATTTCACAAAGGCATGTGAACAACGCGTTTCGAGGGGCGGGACCCCCTCTTCTTCAGGTTCTGATTGGGGGTTGGGTGTGATGTCCTTTTTATACACACCCAAACCCGCGAAAATCATGAACAGATGTTAAGGTAACATAAAACAATAATAAATCTAATTGAAAAAACACAGTTTTGTCACTATAAAAGCATTTTACATTAATGCAGATGTTCCCTATCTATTGTTAAGAACATATATAGTTAGTATGGTTGAAAAAAGACATACGTCCATCAAGTCCAACCAGGGGATTGAAGGGAAGGATGTAAGGGGATAAGGGAAAGGGATGTAGTTTTATAATTCTGCATAAGCTTTAATGTTATTTTGTTCCAGGAATGTATCTAACCCTGTTTTAAAGCTGTTAATTGTTCCTGCTGTGACCAGTTCCTGAGGTAGACCGTTCCATAAATTCAGAGTCCTCACGGTAAAGAAGGCGTGCCGCCCCTTTAGACTAAACCTTTTCTTCTCCAGACGGAGGGAGTGCCCCCTCGTCCTTTGGGGGGGTTTAACCTGGAACAGTTTTTCTCCATATTTTTTGTATGGGCCATTAATATACTTATATACGTTTATCATATCCCCCCTTAAACGTCTCTTCTCAAGACTAAACAATTGTAACTCCTTTAATCGCTCCTCATAGCTAAGATGTTCCATGCCCCATATTAGTTTGGTCGCACGTCTCTGCACCCTTTCCAACTCTGCAGTGTCCCTTTTATGAACAGGCGACCAAAACTGAACAGCATATTCCAGGTGAGGCCGTACCAATGCTTTATAAAGGGGGAGTATTATGTCCCTGTCCCTTGAGTCCATGCCTCTTTTGATACATGACAATATCCTGCTGGCTTTGGAAGCAGCAGCCTGACATTGCATGCTATTCTGTAGTCTGTGATCTACAAGTACACCCAGATCCTTCTCTACCAGTGACTCTGCCAGTTTAATCCCCCCTAAGACATACGACGCATGCAGGTTATTAGTACCCAGATGCATAACTTTACATTTATTCACATTGAACCTCATTTGCCAAGTGGATGCCCAGACACTTAGTCTATCCAAGTCATCTTGTAACTTATGCACATCCTCTATAGACTGTACCGTGCTACAAAGCTTGGTGTCATCTGCAAAGATAGAAACAGAGCTGTTAATACCATCCTCTATATCATTGATAAATAAATTAAACAGCAGCGGGCCCAGTACTGAACCTTGGGGTACACCACTAATAACCGGGGACCAATCAGAGTACGAATCATTTACCACCACTCTCTGGGTACGATCCATGAGCCAGTGTTCAATCCAGTTACAAACTAAAGTTTCCAAGCCCAAGGACCTTAACTTACCTGTCAGACGTCTGTGAGGGACAGTATCAAACGCTTTGGCAAAATCCAGAAACACTATATCCACAGCCATTCCTCTGTCAAGGCTTCTACTCACCTCTTCATAAAAGCAAATTAGATTGGTTTGACAACTTCTATCCTTAGTAAACCCATGCTGGCTATCACTTATAATACTATTATCCCCTATGTATTCCTGAATGTAATCCCTTATAAGTCCTTCAAACAATTTACCCACAATGCACGTTAGACTTACCGGTCTATAATTGCCTGGCGAAGACCTAGAGCCCTTCTTGAAGATTGGTACCACATTAGCCTTGCGCCAGTCCCTTGGCACAATACCAGACACCAGAGAATCTCTAAATATCATGAACAAGGGTACAGATATTACTGGACTTACCTCTCTAAGAACTCTTGGGTGTAGTCCATCCGGCCCTGGAGATTTGCTTACATTTACTTTACTTAACTTACCTTGTACCATCTCTACATTAAGCCAGTTCAGTACATTATATGATGTGTTACCAGCACTGACCTGTACATGATGTGTTACCAGCACTGACCTGTACATGATGTGTTACCAGCACTGACCTGTACATGATGTGTTACCAGCACTGACCTGTTCATGATGTGTTACCAGCACTGACCTGTACATGATGTGTTACCAGCACTGACCTGGCCAATGTCAGCTCCTTCTTCCATAGTATATACAGAACTAAAGAACCCATTCAGTAGCTCCGCCTTCTCTTGATCGCCCGTGACAACCTCCCCATTATCATTATTAAGGGGTCCTACATGCTCTGTCCTTGGTTTTTTTGTATTTATATATCTAAAAAAATATTTAGGATTAGTTTTGCTTTCTTCGGCCACCTGTCTCTCATTTTGAATTTTTGCTGTTTTTATTACATTTTTACAGATTTTATTAAGCTCCTTGTACTGTTTAAATGTTATAGCTGACCCATCAGATTTGTATTTTTTGAAGGCTATTTTTTTGTTGTTTATTGCTCTTTTAACCTCATTTGTCAGCCATGTAGGATTTAGTTTTAATCGTTTATATTTGTTCCCCTTTGGTATATATTTAGCTGTATAGTTATTTAGAGTTGATTTAAAGATGTCCCATTTACCTTCTGTATCAGTTTTTGAGAACACCTCCCCCCAGTCTATGTCCTGTAGTGCAGCCCTCAACCCAGGGAAGTTTGCCTTTTTAAAGTTATATGTTTTTGCTTTCCCCGTCTGTCTTTGTTTTCTACATTTTAAGTCAAAAGTAACTATATTGTGGTCGCTATTACCAAGGTTTTCCCGCACAGTTACATTACCAACCAGCTCTGCGTTGTTGGAAATGATCAGATCCAACAAGGCATCACTTCTTGTTGGGTCCTCCACAAACTGGCCCATAAAATTATCCTGCAATAAATTTAGGAATTGTCGCCCCTTTGTAGTTTTAGCCAACCCCCGGCCCCAATCTATATCTGGATAGTTAAAATCTCCCATTATTACCACTGTACCTGCCCGGGCGGCCCTCTCTATTTGTTTATACAGCCGACCTTCTATCTCTTCAGTGATATTAGGGGGTCTGTAGATTACACCAAATATTATTTTTTCAGTATTTCCCTCCTTTTGTAATTCTACCCACAATGATTCCACATCCTCAGAATCATCACACACTATGGCATCGTTCACATTGACTTTCATACCACTTCTTACATACAGACAGACTCCACCACCTTTTCTGTTCATTCTATCCTTGCGAAACAATGTAAACCCCTGCAGATTGACAGCCCAGTCATGCGAGGAGTCCAGCCATGTCTCAGTGACCCCAACTATATCAATATGTTCCTCCAGTATCAAGGCCTCAAGCTCCCCCATTTTATTTGCTAGGCTTCTGGCATTTGTGAACATACACTTTACATTTCCATTAAGTTTTACACATATAGTCTCACTAATGGGATTTTCAGAGTTATTGGGGTTAATGTCATTTTTTGAGTTATAAGGGCTAATTGTACTATTTAAGTTATTGGGGCTAATGGGATTTTTTGAGTTATTGGGTCTAACATTATTATTTAAGTTATTGGGGCTAATGGGATTTTTTGCGTTATTGCGTCTAACGTTGTTATTTAAGTTATTGGGGCTAACGGTATTTTTTGAGTTAATGGGGCTTATTGTAGTTATTGAGTTATTGGGGCTAATGGAATTTTTTGAATTATTGGGATTACAATTTTTCGGGCTACATTTATTTTTACAGCTGGTTTGTAACGCATGAATCTCCTTATCCACTGCTCTTAACCTCCCCCCACAGGACTCCTCTCCACCCGCCATTATGTCCTGACCCCTCTCTAACCTATCCATCCCACTGTCTGCTTTCTTTGCTTTATTATCCTCCCCCCACTCACCTAGTTTAAATACTCAGCCACCCCTTCCAGGATTCTCTCCCCCAGCACAGCAGACCCCCTTCCATGATCATGTAGTACAAAGTAAGTGAAAAAAAAAGGCAGGTGGAGATGCGTGTGATTAGAATCTTTTATAGTGACGAAACTGTGTTTTTTCTATTAGATTTATTATTGTTTTATGTTACCTTAACATCTGTGCATGATTTTCGCGGGTTTGGGTGTGTATAAAAACCCCCAATCAAAACCTGACGAAGAAGGGGTCCCGCCCCTTGAAACGCGTTGTTCACATGCCTTTGTGAAATAAACTGTTATTTTATCAAGTCCGTACCTTGCCGGGTATTACTTTTCAACCCCAATTCACTGTGAGGAGAGCGCCGCTGACTGCACCATTACAACGGGAGAATTTTCCTCCTCTACCTATATCAGCTAAGCCATTGCAACTAGGAGACAAGGTGTGGCTCCGGAAATTTCCCAGGACACATAAGCTAGACTCTCTCTGGGAGACTGAGCCTTATACCATCACTGCAGTGCCATATCCTGACACAGATGTGTATGAAGTGCAGAAAACCGGTTTTAAACCACAGCTGGTTCACAGAAATAAAATCAAATTGTGTCTCAAAGAAGACTTACCTGAACCACCTCCTCCTTCAACAGCTGCTAAACCGGTAAGAGAATATGTTCCGGGGGAAGGAATTCATCCATCAATGGACATTCCAATGTTCTCTCCTTACCAGCCTGCACCAGCAATGTTCTGTGGGGTACCATGTCCAGTTCCAGCACAACCATCTTTAGTCTCCTCTCCAAGTACAAATGTCTCTGGTAAGACTACCAAGAAGTTCCCAGCCTTCCTCACCCATACTAATGGGTTCTCTCAGTCCAGACGTGAATTTAACTCCTGCTACCAGCCCTCAAGCTGTTCCCTCAGGGACTGAAGTCACCAGGGAGTTGCCGATGGAAGATGATCCTGATAGTCAAGAGGTGGTGTTGCGTCAGTCTCAATGGTCGACACAGGGAAACATTCCTCTAAGATACCAAGTCTAACCTCATATAGTTTCATGTACACATAGTACATCTCATAATTCTTCTAGTGTACCTACCTCATGCTAAATTTCAATACACATAAAACAAATAAATATCTCACACTTCCAAAAATCTAGTTTTAGGGACTGTAACAATCCATTTTTCAGTTCCATACCACTGTTTGTACACTAATTTGTTCTTTTTCTTGCCTACCTGTTCAGGATGCTCTTCCTGGCCAGAAGATGCTCCTGTAAGCCTAAGTAAAAGCACATAAACAAAAAGGTAACTCTCAGTAAGTGTTATCTAGGAAGAGTTCTAGGGATAAGAGTGTATAGCCAATGGACCCTAGTAGCTAGGTATTGGTCAGAGAGCCACAGGCAAGCCACAGTGCACTCCGCAGCACTGGGTATATGATGCAAATAAAAGGCTTACTTTATTGCGGCATAGCAGGTCAGAGGTGAACAGTCAGACAGCCGACCAGCACAAGTTTCGCGTCAAATGACGCTTTCAGAAGGCATGATCTTGACGCTTCAATTTATTATACATACTTCTTGTGATAGTCAATTCCCAGTCAAAAGAAAAAATAGCAAAATGAATAATACAGTGTTAGTCAGCACTTAAACTCATGCATAGTCATAAGGTAAATGGTGATAGTAAAAGTAAAGGGATTTCTGTAAAAAAAAAAAATTCTAAAGTAATCCTGCTTGGAAAATCCAGGTTGGGAACTAATAATTCATCATTCATTATCCTAGTTATCCTGTTCAAGAATTCATAGTCTCATATTATCCTGGTCGTGAATTCATAGTCATACACTATCTTGTTTGGGTATTCATAATCCTCTACAATCCGGCTCATGGAATCCTGTTCGTGAATTCATGGGTACTACAACCCTACTCGTGAGTTCACTAGTACTTCCAATCCTGTAATTAAAGTAATGTAATATAATTTTGTTGGTATATAAATATATATATATAGCAACCAAGTAAACGCAGCAGCACTCCAGCGTAGTGAAAAATTGTGACTTTTATTTATCACCAAAATGAGATTGCGACGTTTCAACCACCTCTCGTGGCCGTCTTCAAGCAGTGCAAGTTACATAATGAATGCTTTAAATAAGGAGAAACATAGTGACCTCACTTCCTGTGGGTGTGCAGTAATTAGCATATGTAAACAGACAAGTAAGATTGCAGTAGTGGTACTCTGTACAACATACATGATAAGGAGACCTATCCCACTGCAAAAATAAGTGCAACCAAAATCAGTGTAAAACATCATAAACACACTCGTGCTCAACACACAATTTACAGTTGGTAAATAGTATAACACTTTGTAAGTACAATCCATGTGGATCAGTCCATACCTCCAGTCCCGGACATGGAACCCGAACAGCAAGATCTCAATCCCAATCCTGAATCCTCCATAGGCAATAAAAAGCAGAATGAATAAAACAGGTATTCGGCGTTCTCACCGGCTGTTGTAGCTTCCGGTGACCGGACCCGAACATCTGGTTTACGGGTCTGTGAAGTTCCAGCCTTGCGCATGCGTAGTGTGCCCACCATATGATCCGGACCATCTTGAATGTGGGCAGGCCCTCTTCTGGGTGATTGGCGCCTGCGCAGTAGATGGCAGAGCTCACGCCTGCGCATCGGCTTCTTGAGCTCCCGGTCCGCCAGCTTGGGTGCTGGAAAGTGGACAGTTTAAGGCTCTAGTTAGTCCCTGTGTTGCCAGTACTTCTCCCAGTGAGCCCATGGTGCCCAGTTGTTGGGTGATTCTTCCCCCATACACCGGGGGTATCCCCCATTGGACAGTAACCCGTTTTTCCACCTAGATGCTGTGGATATAGCAGGAAAAGCACCGGCCCCTGATATGGAGAATCAATGTACCTTGTGGAAGTCGAGCCCGTCCACAGCATCCAGCTCCCTATGGTAGAGCAGCACCACTTCATATATACTGGAGTTCACTCATTGGCCCAAAGAATAAAAAGGTAAAGAGAGTAGGAGAAAAAGAAAGGAGAATAAAAAGAGTAATCCCAATGGAGGATCCGAACTTTAGATAGTGGATGGAGATCTACTCGGGTTCTCATGCCGGACCTCAAGCAAAACAGACACACACGGGAATTAGTGCAATGTAGTAAAAAAGTGATATTACCTATCAATAAAAAATTGAGAATACATATCAAAAAACACTTTTATACAGATCAGGATGTGTCACTCATACCCCAAGAGTCAGGCGTTGCATATGGTGTGTGTCACTTTGAAGTCAACATTCAGTCCCTCTGGTTTGAGGGTATGAAGTTGAAAAATCCATTTGAGTTCCTTCTTTTTAAGTAGGCTCACCCGATCTCCACCTCTTTTTTAGTGGGGGGGGACGTGGTCAACCAGCATGAATTTTAAGTCCTTCTCCCCATGGCCTGCCTCAAAGAAATGTTTCGGAACTGGTAAATCTTGTTTTTGTTTCTGTATTGTATAACGGTGCTGGTTGATATGTGTTTTAAAGTCATGGGTTGTCTCCCCTACATATAGTTTTTGACATGGACACCACAGGATATAGATGACATGGTCACTCGTGCAAGTCAAGTAGTATGGAATTTTGTATCTAGTACCAGTAGTGGGGTGCTGAAAAAATCTGCCCTTCACCATGTAGGTGCAGTTGACACACATCCTACATGGGTAAGAGCAGACACTTTCCACTGTTAAAAATCTCTGGGTTTGTTTTTTCAGGGACACGTCAGCCTTGATGATCTGGTCTTTTAGGTTTCGTGGACGTCTGTATGCCATCAGTGGTGGTATTTGAAACTCAGAAATTCTGTGGTACTCCTTCTGGAGTAAAACCCAGAATTTCCTAAGTATAGTAGATATATTTCCCGATGTGGTGTTATATGTGGACACAAATGCTACCCTTTAATTAGTGGATGGATGTTTAGTAGGGTTCAGTAAGTCATGTCTAGAGGTTTGCCTATCTCTATCACGACACCTGGAAATGAGTTTCCTAGGGTACCCTCTCTGCAAGAAATTATCTGCTATTTTACTCATAGCAGGTTCAAGTTTATCAGGAGTGATGACGATCCTCTTCACCCTCAGTAATTGACTGGTGGGAAGAGACCTCAGCATAGACTTAGTGTGGCAACTTTCATATTTCAGGATGGAATTGCAGTCCGTATCTTTGGTGTAGAGGTTAGTCGCTAGACAATTGCCACTGACTTCTACCCAGGTATCCAGAAATTGGACACCAGTTGTGGAAGAAGTCAGAGTAAATGTGATGTTGGAGTGGATAGTGTTAAGATATGCGTGAAAGTCCTCAAGCTGGTCCTGGGAGCCCGCCCAGATGATAGAAATATCGTCGATATACCTCCACCACCCCATCATATCACTTTTTTACTACATTGCACTAATTCCCATGTGTGTCTGTTTTGCTTGAGGTCCGACATGAGAACCCGACTAGATCTCCATCCACTATCTAAAGTTCGGAACCTTCATTGGGATTACTCTTTTTTTTTTTTTCATTCTCCTTTCTTTTTCTCCTACTCTCTTTACCTTTTTATTCTTTTGGCCAACGAGTGAACTCCAGTATATATGAAGTGGTGCTGCTCTACCATAGGGAGCTGGATGCTGTGGACGGGCTCGACTTCGACAAGGTACATTGATTCTCCATATCAGGGGCCGGTGCGTTTCCTGCTATATCCACAGCGTCTAAGTGGAAAAACAGGGGTTACTGTCTAATGGGGGATACCCCCGGTGTATGGGGGAAGAATCACCCAATGACTGGGCACCATGGGCTCGCTGGGAGAAGTACTGGCAACACAGGGACTAACCAGAGACTTAAACTGTCCACTTTCCAGCACCCAAGCTGGCGGACCGGCAGCTCAAGAAGCCAATGCGCAGGCGTGAGCTCTACCGTCTACTGCGCAGGCGCAATCACCCGGAAGAGGACCTGCCCACATTCAAGATGGTCCGGATCATACGTTGGGCACACTACGCATGAGCAAGGCTGGAACTTCACAGGCCCGTAAACCGGATGTTCGGGTCCGGTCACCGGAAGCTACAACAGCCGGTGAGAACGCCGAATACCTGTTTTATTCATTCTGCTCTTTATTTCCTATGGAGGATTCAGGATTGGGATTGAGATCTTGCTGTTCGGGTCCCATGTCCGGGACTGGAGGTATGGACTGATCCACATGGATTGTACTTACACAAAGTTTTATACTATTTACCAACTGTAAATTGTGTGTTGAGCACGAGTGTGTTTATGATGTTTTACACTGATTTTGGTTGCACTTATTTTTGCAGTGGGATAGGTCTCCTTATCATGTATGTTGTACAGAGTACCACTACTGCAATCTTACTTGTCTGTTTACATATGCTAATTACTGCACATCCACAGGAAGTGTGGTCACTATGTTTCTCCTTATTTAAAGCATTCATTATGTAACTTGAACTGCTTGAGGACGGCCACGAGAGGTGGTTGAAACGTAGCAATCTCATTTTGGTGATAAATAAAAGTCACTATTTTTCACTACGCTGGAGTGCTGCTGCGTTTACTTGGTTGCTGTATCTAATTGGGGCTCAAGGACCAGAGCCCATCCACAGCTTGCACCCGTTTCATCATATCTTTCTGTGAGTGCTGCTCCACCTGCTTTCTCTCTCTCTCTCTAATATATATATATATATATATATATATATATAAACATTTTGGAGCTTGCAAAGACTCTATCATCGTGTGTTTTCTACAGCTTAACTAAAGGACATAATAATTCTGCCCAGGACTGTTCATGGAATTTCAGCATTTCATCCCTCTGTCTTTGGTGACCATCGTCGAAGCAGACTCATCTTAAATAAGGGGGTTTGTGGTGTCCCGGTACTGGACTTGGTCCCGTACCTTTGTTGTAAGTCCCCACAGTCAGAGTTCCTCCATGCTGGTAGGGCTTTCCTGGTGGGTTAACCCCTAGTTGCCTCATAATGCCATTTAGACATGTATATATTTAATGTTTTATGATAATGTAATTGATGTACAGAACCTTTGGTCACGTGATTTCTAGTGAAATGTGTTATGCTAGGCTTAAGGATCTTTGGGTCATGTGATGTAACCATAATGCCTTGGTTTAGGACTGACAGGTTTGGGGACCAATAAGATTTGATCCTGCCCCTTCTGTATATAAGGGCGCTGTATCCAATAATCACTCTCTTTCACTTGGGATCTCAGAGAAAGCAGATCTGTTATCACAGCTACAAGACAAGCTAGGTCTGAAGCCTTCCACTTCAGCCGCTTTCTAAACCGTGAGTTAAATCCGACTCAAATCTTGTCAATCCTACGTGACTACTGAACCTAAACATACCCCTAAATTCAGTGGAACAGCGTACAGCAAACTCAAAGCTTATTTTACCTCAAAGTCCCAGCCAACCTGTGAGGAGCCTAAATCCCGGTCCTCTTGTAAAAGACTGTTTGTTATCATCATCTGCATAAAATCTTCAGTAAAGTTATTTCCCGTTTACTACTACTTCTGCTGTGGACAATCCTTTATTCCTCCCCCTATCGTTCCTGGGATGGGTGGCAGTAGGACATATACATTGAGGAAGCCCGCACCCTGGCGTCATGACAATCAATGGTTAATGCTATACCCTGCAACACTACTCTGCAACACCCCTGTTCACCCTACATCCACCAAGCTCACCACACAGAAATATAATCACATCCCTTCCCCTTCATCCAACCATACCCCTTCCTTTCAATTCCTTTGTTGAACGTATGATTTTTTTTCAACCATACTAACAATGTAATTATAGGGGAAAAAAAACATACACCATTGAATTGCATGTTGACTAATGCCAGAAGTCTGACCAATTAAACTGATGAACTGGAGTGATTGATGTCTGAGGAGGATTAGGACATAGCGGGTATATATTACAAGTACTTTATAGTGATGGGGTATGTTCCCCAGGACTGGTACATAGCAAATGTGGTGCAAATATTTAAAAAGAGGTCAGAAAGTGACCCCAGGAATTATAGACCTGTTAGTTTAACCTCTGTTGTATGTAAATCCAGCCTGGGATTATGTATTAAATGGGAGCACACTTGGGACAACTGTTGTGGAAAAGGACTTGAGAGTCTTAGTCAACAGTAAATTTAGCTGTAGTGACCAGTGTCCGGCAGCTGCTGCCAAGGCAAATAAAATCATGGGGTGCATCAATAGGTGCATAGATGCCCATGACAAGGAAATAATTCTACCGCTGTACAAATCCCTAGTCAGACCACACACGGAATACTGGTGTACAGTACTGGCCAGACCACACACGGAATACTGGGGTACAGTACTGGCCAGACCACACACGGAATACTGGTGTACAGTACTGGCCAGACCACACACGGAATACTGGTGTACAGTACTGGCCAGACCACG
This sequence comes from Hyla sarda, assembly GCF_029499605.1. NCBI lineage: Eukaryota > Metazoa > Chordata > Amphibia > Anura > Hylidae > Hyla > Hyla sarda. The sequence goes on from NW_026610537.1 coordinate 136,987, forward strand.
CACGGAGTACTGGTGTACAGTACTGGCCAGACCACCCACGGAGTACTGGTGTACAGTACTGGCCAGACCACGCACGGAATACTGGTGTACAGTACTGGCCAGACCACGCACGGAATACTGGTGTACAGTACTGGCCAGACCACGCACGGAATACTGGTGTACAGTACTGGCCAGACCACGCACGGAATACTGGTGTACAGTACTGGCCAGACCACGCACGGAATACTGGTGTACAGTACTGGCCAGACCACGCACGGAATACTGGTGTACAGTACTGGCCAGACCACGCACGGAATACTGGTGTACAGTACTGGTCAGACCACACAAGGAATACTGGTGTACAGTACTGGTCAGACCACACACGGAATACTGGTGTACAGTACTGGCCAGACCACACACGGAATACTGGTGTACAGTACTGGCCAGACCACACACGGAATACTGGTGTACAGTACTGGCCAGACCACACACGGAATACTGGTGTACAGTACTGGCCAGACCACACACGGAATACTGGTGTACAGTACTGGCCAGACCACACACGGAATACTGGTGTACAGTACTGGCCAGACCACACACGGAATACTGGTGTACAGTACTGGTCAGACCACGCACGGAATACTGGTGTACAGTACTGGCCAGACCACACACGGAATACTGGTGTACAGTACTGGCCAGACCACACACGGAATACTGGTGTACAGTACTGGCCAGACCACACACGGAATACTGGTGAACAGTACTGGTCAGACCACACATGGAATACTGGTGTACAGTACTGGTCAGACCACACATAGAATACTGTGTACAGTACTGGGCACCAGTGTACAAGAAAGATATAGTGGAGCTGGAGAGGGTTCAAAGACTGGCAACCAGGGTAATACGGGGAATGGGAGGACTACAGTACCCAGAAAGATTATCAAAATTAGGGTTATTTAGTTTAGAAAAAAGGAGGCTTAGGGGCGACCTAATAACTATGTATAAATATATCAGGGGACCGTACAGAGATCTCTCAATGATCTATTAAAACCCAGGACTGTATATATAACAAGGGGGAATCCACTTTGTTTAGAGATAAGAAGGTTTTTTATAGGGACACGATGTTGATGCAGGGATTTATACTGATGAAATATTTGGAGTCAGGAAGGAATTTTTACCTCTTGCATGAGGGCTTTTTGCCTTCCTCTGGATCAATTCAGTAGGGACTCATAAGGGATATTAACTATGTTACTATGACTGTTTTTCTACTTGCAGGTATTATGCTCCTTTCCCCTTATTCCCATCAGAGACCCTGGGGCAGCAACTGTGGCCTACCATGTAGTGTCTGTAGGAGTCACGGTCTCTCCAACAGGTCTGTGAGGGGGAGACAGAGGTGTCTAAGAGGGAGGAAAGGGCCTCGGAATCACTTTACTTGGGAAGAGGCCACACTATGTCTTATGCTGAATGTATCTTGGAAGGCCCGAGGTGGACACAGGGACAGGAGCGGCTAGGACCAGTAAATCATACATGCCCCTTCCATGGTGTATACATGGGCATCTGATTTTAGGAGAAGTCTCTGGTAAACCCTGAGCAGTGAGGACCCTGATCACAAGAGCTTACAGTCTATGAGGAGTAAGAATCCTGATCACAAGAGCTTACAGTCTATAGGGGGTGAGGGTCCTGATCACAAGAGCTTAGTCTATGAGTAGTGAGGGTCCTGATCACAAGAGCTTACAGTCTATGGAAGAGTGAAAGTCCTGATCACATGAGCTGATAGTCTATTAGGAGTGAGGACCTGATTACATGAGCTTACAGTCTATGAGGAGTGAGGGTCCTGATCACAAGAGATTACAGTCTATGAGGAGTGAGGATCCTGATCACAAGAGATTACAGTCTATGAGGAGTGAGGACCCTGATCACAAGAGATTACAGTCTATGAGGAGTGAGGACCCTGATCACAAGGGATTACAGTCTATGAGGAGTGAGGATCCTGATCACAAGAGATTACAGTCTATGAGGAGTGAGGATTCTGATCACAAGAGATTACAGTCTATGAGGAGTGAGGTTCCTGATCACAAGAGATTACAGTCTATGAGGAGTGGGGGTCCTGATCACAAGAGATAACAGTCTATGAGGAGTGAGGGTCCTGATCACAAGAGATTACAGTCTATGAGGAGTGAGGGTCCTGATCACAAGAGTCTACAGTCTATGGGGAGTGAGGACCCTGATCACAAGAGATTACAGTCTATGAGGAGTGAGGGCCCTGATCACAAGAGATTACAGTCTATGAGGAGTGAGGATCCTGATCACAAGAGTCTACAGTCTATGAGGAGTGAGGATCCTGATCACAAGAGTCTACAGTCTATGAGGAGTGAGGGTCCTGATCACAAGAGTCTACAGTCTATGAGGAGTGAGGACCCTGATCACAAGAGATTACAGTCTATGAGGAGTGAGGGTCCTGATCACAAGAGATTACAGTCTATGAAGAGTGAGGGTCCTGATCACAAGAGATTACAGTCTATGAGGAGTGAGGGTCCTGATCACAAGAGATTACAGTCTATGAGGAGTGAGGGTCCTGATCACAAGAGTCTACAGTCTATGAGGAGTGAGGGTCCTGATCACAAGAGATTACAGTCTATGAGGAGTGAGGGTCCTGATCACAATATATTACAGTCTATGAGGAGTGAGGGTCCTGATCACAAGAGATTACAGTCTATGAGGAGTGAGGGTCCTGATCACAATATATTACAGTCTATGAGGAGTGAGGGTCCTGATCACAAGAGATTACAGTCTATGAGGAGTGAGGATCCTGATCACAAGAGATTACAGTCTATGAGGAGTGAGGGTCCTGATCACAAGAGATTACAGTCTATGAGGAGTGAGGGTCCTGATCACAAGAGTCTACAGTCTATGACGAATGGCGTTGAGACAAAAAAGGTAGAAAGTACGTTATTGATACAATTTTCTGGCCATGTTTTATAAATAGGGGAGGTAACATACAGGATGGTAAACCAGTCACTCTATACTGCATAGAGCGTAGGGGAAGACTGTAGAGTATGGAGCTTTGGATCAAAAGGGGCAAAGTAATAGTAAGGGAGAACAATTGGGGAATGTTATAGGCTGCAAGATGATATGTCTTTAGGGCACTTTTAAAACTGAGGATATTGGGTATAAGGATTTGGGGTACTGAAATCCAGAGAACTGGAGCAGCACAAGCAAAGTGTTGTAGACAGGAGTCAGAGGTTTTCGATTATTAGCTGAGCAGAGAACAAGTGTAGGATGGACAGAGATAAGGGAAGAGATGTAGGAAGGTGACACACTGGGGAGAGACTTGTAGGTGAGAGGGAGGATTTTTTTTTTTACTTTACTCTGCACTGAATGGGTAACCAGTGTAGTGAGTACAGGAGGAGACACCAGTGTAGTGAGTGGTAGAGGAGGAGACACCAGTGTAGTGAGTACAGGAGGAGACACCAGTGTAGTGAGTGGTAGAGGAGGAGACACCAGTGTAGTGAGTACAGGAGGAGACACCAGTGTAGTGAGTGGTAGAGGAGGAGACACCAGTGTAGTGATTACAGGAGGAGACACCAGTGTAGTGATTACAGGAGGAGACACCAGTGTAGTGAGTACAGGAGGAGACACCAGTGTAGTGAGTGGTAGAGGAGGAGACACCAGTGTAGTGAGTACAGGAGGAGACACCAGTGTAGTGAGTGGTAGAGGAGGAGACACCAGTGTAGTGAGTACAGGAGGAGACACCAGTGTAGTGAGTGGTAGAGGAGGAGACACCAGTGTAGTGAGTACAGGAGGAGACACCAGTGTAGTGAGTGGTAGAGGAGGAGACACCAGTGTAGTGAGCGGTAGAGGAGGAGACATCAGTGTAGTGAGCAGTAGAGGAGGAGACACCAGTGTAGTGAGTACAGGAGACATCAGTGTAGTGAGTGGTAGAGGAGGAGACACCAGTGTAGTGAGTGGTAGAGGAGGAGACATCAGTGTAGTGATTACAGGAGGAGACGCCAGTGTAGTGAGCGGTAGAGGAGGAGACACCAGTGTAGTGATTACAGGAGGAGACACCAGTGTAGTGAGCGGTAGAGGAGGAGACACCAGTGTAGTGAGTGGTAGAGCAGGAGAAATCAGTGTAGTGAGCGGTAGAGGAGGAGACATCAGTGTAGGGAGTGATAGAGGAGGAGACACCAGTGTAGTGAGTACAGGAGACATCAGTGTAGTGAGCGGTAGAGGAGACACCAGTGTAGTGAGTGGTAGAGGAGGAGACACCAGTGTAGTGAGTGGTAGAGGAGGAGACATCAGTGTAGTGAGCGGTAGAGGAGGAGACACCAGTGTAGTGAGTGGTAGAGGAGGAGACACCAGTGTAGTGATTACAGGAGGAGACACCAGTGTAGTGAGCGGTAGAGGAGGAGACACCAGTGTAGTGAGTGGTAGAGCAGGAGAAATCAGTGTAGTGAGCGGTAGAGGAGGAGACATCAGTGTAGTGATTACAGGAGGAGACACCAGTGTAGTGAGCGGTAGAGGAGGAGACACCAGTGTAGTGAGTGGTAGAGCAGGAGAAATCAGTGTAGTGAGCGGTAGAGGAGGAGACATCAGTGTAGGGAGTGATAGAGGAGGAGACACCAGTGTAGTGAGTACAGGAGACATCAGTGTAGTGAGCGGTAGAGGAGACACCAGTGTAGTGAGTGGTAGAGGAGGAGACACCAGTGTAGTGAGTGGTAGAGGAGGAGACATCAGTGTAGTGAGCGGTAGAGGAGGAGACACCAGTGTAGTGAGTGGTAGAGGAGGAGACACCAGTGTAGTGAGTGGTAGAGGAGGAGACACCAGTGTAGTGAGTGGTAGAGGAGGAGACATCAGTGTAGTGAGCGGTAGAGGAGGAGATATCAGTGTAGTGAGTGGTAGAGGAGGAGACACCAGTGTAGTGAGTGGTAGAGGAGGAGACACCAGTGTAGTGAGTGGTAGAGGAGGAGACACCAGTGTAGTGAGCGGTAGAGGAGGAGACATCAGTGTAGTGAGTGGTAGAGGAGGAGACACCAGTGTAGTGAGCGGTAGAGGAGGAGACATCAGTGTAGTGAGTGGTAGAGGAGGAGACACCAGTGTAGTGAGTGGTAGAGGAGGAGACACCAGTGTAGTGAGTGGTACAGGAGGAGACACCAGTGTAGTGAGCGGTAGAGGAGGAGACACCAGTGTAGTGAGTGGTAGAGGAGGAGACACCAGTGTAGTGAGTGGTAGAGCAGGGGAAATCAGTGTAGTGAGTGGTAGAGGAGGAGACACCAGTGTAGTGATTACAGGAGGAGACACCAGTGTAGTGAGTGGTAGAGGAGGAGACACCAGTGTAGTGAGTGGTAGAGCAGGAGAAATCAGTGTAGTGAGCGGTAGAGGAGGAGACACCAGTGTAGTGAGTACAGGAGGAGACATCAGCGTAGTGAGTACAGGAGGAGACATCAGTGTAGTGACTGACACAGGGGGAGGCATCCATGTATACAATGAAACAAAAATTAGCTCAGAAATTATGTTCTATGTAAAAATGTCACATGACACAGGGAAAAAGTATTCATGACGCTTACTGATATTTCTCGAATACTTTGTACAGAAGCCTTTGTTAGTAATGACTGCTTCGTCCTTATATATGAAGAAACTAGTGTCCTGCATTGCTCTGAGAGCATTCTGCCCATTTTTCCACACAGTCTTCAAATCCTGAAGGTTCCTCGGGCCTTTTCTACGAATCATGATCTTCAGTCCTTTCTATAGATTTTCAGTGGGATAAATCAGGTGATTGGACACCAAATAGTTCCATCCTGTTCTCATCTGACCGCACTATATTTTCCAGTATGTCACTAGCTTTTCCAAATGTTGTGCAAAAACTTTTCACAAGTACCTGCTAATTCCAGGTATTTTTGCAGCTCTCCGCAAAAGTCGTCGGCTCTTTGATAACTTTTCTGATAACTCTTCTCACTCCTCACCTGGTAAAGGCAAATTGATGGTAAAATGATTCTTTTTCCACTTCGGTATTATGGCTACAACAGAGCTCACTGGGACATTCAGAAGATTAGAAATGCACCTGTAACCAATGCCATAGCTATGTTTTACAACAATTAGGTTGTGAAGGTTTTGAGCTTTTAACCTGTTAAGGACCAAGGGCATACCTGTACACCCGAGTCCGCTCCCTTTCTATAACATGGGTAGCGGGTCGGGCCCGGCCTCTAAAAACGGCCAGGACTTATGACTAATAGCGCGCGGCACTGATTGCGGTGCCACGCGCTATTAACTCTTTAGACGCGGCATTCAAAGTTAATTGCTCCGTCTAAAGTGAAACTAAACTACCCCCGGCTAGCTCAGTGGGCTGTTCGGGACAGGATTGAGCAGTCAAGCGGCAGAATCATCAATGGTTTCCTATGAGAAACCATTGATCAATGTAAAAGATCAGTATGTGCAGTGTTATAGCCCCCTATGGGAGCTATAAAACTGCAAAAAAAAAAATTTAATTAAGATAATTTAATCCCTTCCCTAATAAAAAGTTTGAATCACCCCCCCTTTTCCCATATAAAAAAAATAAAAACTGTGTAAATAAAAATAAACATATGTGATATCGCCGCGTGCGGAAATGTTCAAATTATAAAAATATATCATGAATTAAACCGCACGCTCAATGGCTTACGTGCAAAAATTCCAAAGTCCAAAAGAGTATTTTTGGTCACTTATAGATCATGAAAAAATGAATAAAAATAGCGATCAATAAATCCGACCAATAAAAAAAAAATGGTACCACTAAAAACTTCAGATCACAGTGCAAAAAATTTGCCCCCATACGCGGAAAAATAAAAAAAGTTATAGGGGTCAAAATATGACAATTTTAAAAGCATAAATCTTTCTCCATGTAGTTATGATTTTTTCCAGAAGTACGACAAAATCAAACCTATATAAGTAGGGGATCATTTTAACCCCTTAACGACCGTGGACGTGTATACACGTCCATGTACCGTTAAGGTGGTAAGGCGCGGGCTCCCGACTCGAGCCCGCGTCATACCGGCCGGCCCCCAACTGATTCCTGTAGCTGGGGGCCGGTGTTAATCGCCGCAGTCGGCTATTAACCCTTTAGGTCGCCGCTGTCAAAGCTGACAGTGGCATCTAAAAGGTGCCTCTATCCCATCCCTGGTGGTCCAGTGGGGTAGATCACCCCCTCCCCGCAGTGCGATCGTGGGGGGGTGATCCACTGGAGGTAGCCTGAGGGCTTACCTCTGCTTCCACGGCAGCTCCTGCGCTCTGAATGACAAAGGCTGGCAGGACCAGGCTTTATCATTTGAGTGCAGAGCACACAGATCAATGTGGTTTTAAAGCAGTGATGGCGAATCTATGGCAACCCAATATTTATTTTTACTAGCATACAAAATTACTTGTCTCAGATTTTTCCCAGCTTGCAATGCAGCCGAGACCTGACTCACTAGTCAGCTGATGACAGGGAGCCTGTCTGCTTCAATGGGTGGAGGGATCCATCTGCAACAGCTGTAGGCACACTGATTTGAATGGATGCAGCTCATTTATGTTTCAATGGGTGGGTTGGCTGATTTGTGGGAGGGAGGAAGATGGAATTGTGGGATTTATAGTAAAAAAAAAAAAAGTCAAACAGGAAATGCTAGTTCACAAACAGCTAGCCACAGTTATGGCAATCTCACAGCATAGCCATTTAGCCCCAAGACAAGGGCAGATCCTTCCTAAGCAAGTCCATTACTGCCTGCCAGGTACGTACTAAAATCACCTTATGCTGGATAACCCCTTTAATTATCCCATACGGTGAACGGTGTAACTAGAATAAAAAAAATTAAAAGTCCAACATTGCTGCTTTTTGGTGACATTTTCACAAAAAAAAATTATAAAAAGCGATCAAATTGTCACATACACACAAGTGATATTAAAAATAAAAAAAACTACAGGTCATAGCGCAAAAAGTTACCCCTCATACAGCCTAGGGGGTCAAAAAAGGGCAATTAAAAGTTAGAGATTTTTTAAAAGCAGTACAAAAATAGAAAAGTATCTAATTATGGGTAACATTTTAATTTTTTTGCCCCACAGAAGAAAACGTCATTCTTCCCATAAAGCGTACAGCATGAAAACTGAACCCTCCAAAAATTTTCAAAATTGCCATACATTTCATGGTAAAATGGGAGGTGTCATTAAAAGCACAATTGTTTGTGCAAAAAACAAGCCCTCATATGGGTCTGTGGATGGAAATATAAAAGAGTTATGGATTTTAGAAGGGGAGGAGGAAAAAACTAAAAACACAAAAATAAAATTGGCCTGGTCCTTAACCCCTTAAGGACCAGGCTAATTTTCACTGTAGGACCAGAGCGTTTTTTGCACATCTGACCACTGTCACTTTAAGCATTAATAACTCTGAGATGCTTTTACCTTTCATTCTGATTCAGAGACTCTTTTTTCGTGACATATTCTACTTTATGTTAGTCATAAAATTTTGTCAATACTTGCATCATTTCTTGGTGAAAAATTCCAAAAGTTGATGAAAAAAATAGAACATTTTGCATTTTTCTAACTTTGAAGCTCTCTGATTATAAGGAAAATAGACAGTCCAAATAAATTATATATTGATTCACATATACAATATGCCTACTTTATGTTTGCATAATAAAGTTGCCATGTTTTTACTTTTGGAAGACATCAGAGGGCTTCAAAGTTCAGCAGCAATTTTCCAATTTTTCACAACATTTTCAAAATCGAAACTTTTCAGGGACCAGTTCAGTTTTGAAGTGGATTTGAGGGGCCTTCATATTAGAAATACCCCATAAAAGACCCCATTATAAAAACTGCACCCCTCAAAGTATTCAAAATGACATGAAGAAAATTCAAAATCTTCATTTTTTACACGCACATGTTCTTGTAGACCCAGTTTATGAATTTTTACAAGGGGTAAAAGGAGAAAAATCCTCTCAAAATTTGTAACCCAATTTCTCTCGAGTAAGAAAATACCTCATATGTGTATGTCAAGTGTTCGGCGAGCGCAGTAGAGGCCTCAGAAGGAAAGGATGGACAATGGAATTTTGGAGAGTGAGTTTTTCTGAAATGGTTTTGGGGGGGCATGTCACATTTAGGAAGCCCCTATGGTGCCAGAACAGCAGAAACCCCCCACATGGCATACAATTTTGAAAACTACACCCCTCAAGGCACGTAACAAGGGGTCCAGTGAGCCTTAACACCCCACAGGTGTTTGACGACTTTTCGTTAAAGTCGGATGTGTAAATGAAAAAAAAATAATTCACTAAAATGCATTTTCCCCCCAAATATACCATTTTTGTAAAAGGGTAATGGGAGAAAATGCCCCCCAAAATTTGTAACCCCATCTCTTCTGAGCATGGAAGCACACCATGTTAGGACAAAAAATGTTCTGCGGGCGAACTACAATGCTCAGAAGAGGAGTCACATTTGGCTTTTGGAAAGCAAATTTTGCTGAAATGGTTTTTTGGGGGGCATGTCACATTTAGGAAGCCCCTATGGTGCCAGAAAAGCAAAAAAAAAAAAAACACGTGGCATAGTGTAACAAGGGGTATAGGGAGCCTTGACACATCACAGGTGTTTGACAACTTTGTTAAATTTGGATGTGTAAATGAAAATGGTGAATTATACTCACCGATAATTCCTTTTCTGGAAGTCTCCACAACAGCACCCATGAGATTATCTCCACCCCTTCCTGTCCACACCAGTGTATTTATAAAGAACACCGAAGGAAAGGAAAAAAAGTGCACCAAAAAACACTACAATAAAAAAAAAAAAACAAAGGGTGGGATGTATGGGTGCCGTCGTGGAGACTTCCAGAAAAGGAATTATCGGTGAGTATAATTCACCATTTCCCCCCACGTCTCCACGACAGCACCCATGAGAAATACCAAAGAATTTACTTAGGGAGGGACTACAGCACTGAGAACTTTACGTCCAAAGGCCATATCCTCAGAAGACAAGATGTGAACTCTATAATGTCTGGAAAAGGGATGAAGGTTTTTCCAAGTGGAAGCTTTGCAAATCTACTCTACAGAAGCTCCGGCTCTCTCTGCCCATGATGAGGAAATTGCTCTAGTAGAATGGGCTAGGAGGGGCATTTCCTCTGGTCACATAAACCTCTGAAATTTCGGTCTTAATCCATCTGGCTATAGAACTCCTAGAGGCTTTCTTGCCTCTATTAGGGCCAGCAAACTGAATAAACAGATTGTCATCCTTCCTCCACTGACTAGTTCTTTTAATGTAGATGAGGACAGCTCTTCTAACATCCAAAAGACTATATGATTTTTCTAAGTCTTTTTTTTGGATCTGAACAGAAGGATGGAACCACAATATCCTGTGATCTATGAAAGGTAGAGAAAACTTTAGGGAGGAAGTTAGGATCAAGCTTAAAAATTATTTTGTCATCCAAAATTCTGATATAAGGCTCTCGGATAGAAAGAGCCTGAATTTCACCTACTCTCCTAGCTGTAGTGATGGCGATTAAAAATATAGTTTTGAGAGTCAAAACATTTTCAGAAATAGAATCCAGAGGCTCAAAGGGATCCAAAGGAAGAGCCGCTAGAACTGTATTTAAAATTCCACTGAGGACAGATATTTAAGTCTTAGGTCTGAGTCTGCTGAACGCTTTAATAAACCTTGAAATCCACATGTGATCAGACAATTTTACATGATAGAGAGCACTGAGAGCAGAAACCTGTACTTTGAGGGTACTAGGGGAAAGACCAAAATCAAATCCCTGCTGAAGGAAGTCTAGAATTTTAGGAATCACCGGAGTGTTGATAGAAAAAGAATCCCCACACCAAGAGATACATTTCTTCCAGGTTTTAGAATAGATTCTAGAGGTAGTATCTTTACAGCTAGATAGAAGGGTATTTACTACCTTTTCAGAGAAACCTTCCTTCAGCAGAAGGGACTTTTCCATTTCCATGCTGTCAAGCTGAGGTTTTTGATCTGACGATGAAAGGATTGTCCCTGGGACAGCAGATCCTTTTGAAGAGGAAGACAGAGGGGATCCTACAGCCAGAGTCTTTAATAGAGAGAACCAGCTCCTCTTTTGCCAGTATGGAGCTACTAGGATTAGAATGCAATGATAGTTCATTAGCTTCTGAAGGACCCGAGATATTAGCGGCAGGGGAGGAAATGTGTATCCCATACTGAATGTCCAATCCTGAGCTAATGCATCTACTGCTAGCGGAGAGTCCCTTGGATTTAGGGAATAGAATAGATCCACCTTGTGATTTCTCTTGGTTGCAAACAGATCTATTTGAGGAACCCCCCATCTCTCTGTAATCATCCTGATTGCCCACGGAGCTAGAGACCATTCCCCTGGGTCTAATGTGTGTCTGCTCAGGAAGTCCGCCTCCAAGTTCCAGACCCCTTTGAGATGGACTGCTGAGATAGAAAGCACCTTGTTTTCTGCCCAAGAAAATATTTGATGCGAAATTGACTGGAGAGCTGTGTACCTTGGACCTCCCTGACGCCTTATAAAGGCCACTGCAGTCATGTTGTCCGAGTAAATGAGGATATGGCGATTTTTGCAGATCTCCTCTAACTCTTGGAGTGTCATCCATATTGCCAGTGTTACGATTCGGCAGGCTGGATGTGGATCCTCTGTGTCAGCGAGGGATTGGAGTGGACCGTGTCGGTGGACCGGTTCTAGGGTTGCTACTGGTTTTCACCAGAGCCCGCCACAAAGCGGGATGGTCTTGCTGCGGCGGTAGCAACAAGGTCGTATCCACCGGCAACGGCTCAACCTCGCTGACTGCTGAGAAGGCGTGGGACAGAAGGACTAGGCAGAGGCAAGGTCAGACGTAGCAGAAGGTCGGGGCAGGCGGCAAGGTTCGTAGTCAATGAGGATAGCAGGAGATCTGGAACACAGGCTTTGGACAACACTAAACGCTTTCACTGGCACAAGGCAACAAGATCCGGCCAGGAAGTGCAGGGGAAGTGAGGTAATATAGACAGGGAGCAGGTGGAAGCTAATTAGGCTGATTGGGCCAGGCACCAATCATTGGTGCACTGGCCCTTTAAATCTTAGAGAGCTGGCGCGCGCGCGCCCTAGAGAGCGGAGCCGCGCGCGCCAGAACATGACAGCCGGGGACCGGGACGGGTAAGTGACTTGGGATGTGATTCGCGAGCGGGCGCGTCCCGCTATGCGAATCGCATCCCCGCCGGCAATGTCAGTGCAGCGCTCCCGGTCAGCGGGTCTGACCGGGGCGCTGCAGAGAGAGAGAGACGCCGCGAGCGCTCCGGGGAGGAGCAGGGACCCGGAGCGCTCAGCGTAACAGCCAGTAGCTCTCTGAAGTTGGAAGATTTTCTTGCTGTCTGAGGATCCCATTTCCCTTGGACTACTCGAGACTGAGTGAAAACCCCATCCTCCTGCACTGGCATCCGTTGTTATGAGTAACTGGTTTGACTGAAACCAACTTACTCCCTTCTTTAAAGTCTTCTTGAATGTCCACCATCTTAGATGGGTTTTTACTTGAGTGGGAATTATCACTCTTCTGTCTAAAGCTTTCTGAGACTTGTCCCAAATGGCTAGGATCCACTTTTGTAGAGGCCTGGAATGAAACTGAGCACAAGCTACTGATTGGATGCATGATGTCATATGACCCAGAGTGGACATTGCTGTCCTGATTGTACAGGAATGGAGGCTTACAAACCTGGAGACTAATGGATGCAGTAATACCCTTTTGGAATCCGGAAGAAAGGAGGTCTGGATCCTTGAATCCAAAAGGGTACCTAGGAAATTTTTCCTCTGACTGGGAATAAGATCTGATTTGTCTAGATTTAGGATTCAGCCCAACTTCTGGAGAACAAATATAGCTCTCTGTAAATGAAGTTCCAGCTGAGGAACTGAATCCGCCACTATCAGTATGTCGTCTAGATAAGGGATAATTAGAACAGACTACTTCCTGAGAAGGGCAACCACCTCTGCTAAGACTTTGGTGAAAATTTGAGGCGCAGATGACAGGCCGAATGGGAGACAGACAAACTGAAAGTGGCAGACCCCGGACCCCCACTGGATGGCAAATCTCAAATATTTTTGGGAATTTGAATGGATGGGAATGTGGTAATATGCATCGCGAACATCGATAATCGCCATCACTGCCCCCTCCTTTATTAACTGAACTGCAGACTTCACAGTTTCCATCTTGAATTTTTTGTAAACTACAAATTTGTTCAGGGGCTTCAGGTTTATAATTATACGGAACTTCCATTTTGGTTTGGAAACCAAAAACAGGGAAGAATAATGACCTAGGCCCCTCTGAAGGAGAGGAACCTCCTGGATAGCACCCAGGGAGAGAAGGTCCAGAACACCCTTGAGAACCAATTTCTGTTTTTTTTTTTACTCTGCTGAGTAACAACATTCCTTGGAGGGGGAGGTGATGGCAACTCGATCCGGATGCCCTGAGATATTGTCTCCACTATCCAGGGATTGGGAATTAGTGACTCCCAAACCGGGGCAAAATGGGAAAGCCTTGCCCCCACTGGCCTGGCGTCATTGCTTAGGGTTGGAAGAGGACTGACCGGGATTAGTAAAGATATTTCTACCCCTACCACCATTCCTGTAAGACCAACGTCCTGTTTTCCCTTTACCTCCTCTGAAGGAATGGTCTGATTGGGAAAAAAGACAAAAAGGAGACTTTTTAGGTTGGACCTTATCGAAGGGCAATCCTTTTTTATTGTCTGCTGCTTTTTCCAGAATAGAATCCAACTCTGGACCAAAGAAAAATTTTCAATGAAAAGGCAGGGAGTAGAGTTTACTTTTTGAAGTCATGTCTCCCGATCAAGATTTTAACCACAGTACACGCCTAGTGGTATTGGACAAAACAGCAGTACGAGAAGCAAGTTTTACCAATTCTGCAGAGGCATCTGATAAAAAAATTAGATGCCATCTTAAGCAGAGGTAAGGATTCCAAAATCTGGTCCTTAGGGGTATCAGACTGGAGGTGGTATTCCAACTGGTATAACCAAACTGCTTAAGTCCTGGCTACACAGGTAGAGGCTATACTAGGCCTTAATAGTGAGGAAGCAGCCTCCCAGGACCTTTTAAGCAAACTCTCTGCCTTTCTATCCATTCGATCTTTAAGTTGAGTAGCATCCTCGAAAGGCAAAGAGGTACGCTTTGCCACTTAAGCAACCGGGATATCTACTAATGGTATCGTGTCCCAGGTAGTAGAGTTTGTAACATCAAAGGATAACGCCTTTTTAGACCCCTAGGACTAAAGGCATTCTTTTCTAGCTTAGCCCATTCATCTTTAATCATTTTATGCAAATTTGTATGAACAGGGAAAGTACAGGGTTTCCTGTCTCCTAGGCCTCCAAAAAAGGTCATCCTGGATAGACTTAGTCTCCTGAACTTCCTCTAAATTCAAGGTAGTACGGAAAGACTTAATTAAAGGAAATCTGTCATCAGAATCACCTGCACTAAACCTGTTACACAGGCTTGTAGTGCGGGTGATCCTGATTAAAACGCTTCTTAGCTGGTTAAAAATGGTTCAGCGGTTCTTCAGATATCTTTATTTTTAGTTTTCTGTTATTCCCTGGCTTGGGACTCAGTGGGAGGTGTTATCATCTCGGACTCGGCTATACGTCTTTCTAGCTGGGCGGAGCTGCCGCCCGGCTCATGAATATTCATTAACTTATCCTCGTGGTCTAACTCCTTTTTCTAGGTCTGGTGCATGAGGATAAGGTCATGAATATTCATGAGCCGGGCGGCAGCTCCGCCCAGCTAGAATGACGTGTGGCCGAGTCCGAGATGATAACACCTCCCACTGAGTCCCAAGCCAGGGAATAACAGAAAACTAAAAATAAAGATATCTGAAGAACCGCTGAACCATTTTTAACCAGGTAAGAAGCGTTTTAATCAGGATCACCCGCACTACAAGCCTGTGTAACAGGTTTAGTGCGGGTGATTCTGATGACAGATTTCCTTTAAAGGATTCATAGTTACATAGTTAGTACGGTTGAAAAAAGACATATGTCCATCAAGTTCAACCAGGGAATTAAGAGGTAGGGGTGTGGCGCGATATTGGGGAAGGGATGGGATTTTATATTTCTTCATAAGCATTAATGTTATTTTGTTCCAGGAATGTATCTAATCCTGTTTTAAAGCTGTTAATTGTTCCTGCTGTGACCAGTTCCTGAGGTAGACCGTTCCATAAATTCACAGTCCTCACGGTAAAGAAGGCGTGTCGCCCCTTGAGACTAAACTTTTTCTTCTCCAGACGGAGGGAGTGCCCCCTCGTCCTTTGGGGGGGGGGGGGGTGTTTAACCTGGAACAGTTTTTCTCCATATTTTTTGTATGGGCCATTAATATACTTATATACGTTTATCATATCCCCCCTTAAACGTCTCTTCTCAAGACTAAACAATTGTAACTCCTTTAATCGCTCCTCATAGCTAAGATGATCCATGCCCCATATTAGTTTAGTCGCGCGTCTCTGCACCCTTTCCAACTCCGCAGTGTCCCTTTTATGGACAGGTGCCCAAAACTGAACAGCATATTCCAGGTGAGGCTGTACCAATGCTTTATAAAGGGGGAGTATTATGTCCCTGTCCCTGGAGTCCATGCCTCTTTTTATACATGACAATATCCTGCCGGCCTTGGAAGCAGCAGCCTGACATTGTGCTATTCTGTAGTCTGTGATCTACAAGTCACCCAGATCCTTCTCTACCAGTGACTCTGCCAGTTTAATCCCCCCTAAGACATACGACGCTGCAGGTTATTAGTACCCAGATGCATAACTTTACATTTATCCACATTGAACCTCATTTGCCAAGTGGATGCCCAGACACTTAGTCTATCCAAGTCATCCTGTAACTTATGCACATCCTATATAGACTGTACCGTGCTACAAAGCTTGGTGTCATCTGCAAAGATAGAAACAGAGCTGTTAATACCATCCTCTATATCATTGATAAATAAATTAAACAACAGCGGGCCCAATACTGAACCTTGGGGTACACCACTAATAACCGGGGACCAATCAGAGTACGAATCATTGACCACCACTCTCTGGGTACGATCCATGAGCCAGTGTTCAATCCAGTTACAAACTAAAATTTCCAAACCCAAAAAACCTTAACTTACCTGTCAGACGTCTATGAGGGACAGTATCAAATGCTATAGGGAAATCCAGAAACACTATATCCACAGCCCCCCCCTCTATATACAGAGCCCCCCCTCTATATACACAGCCCCCCTCTATATACACAGCCCCCCTCTATATCCACAGCCCCCCCTCTATATACACAGCCATTCCTCTATATCCACAGCCCCCCTCTATATACACAGCCATTCCTCTGTCAAGGCTTCTGCTCACCTGTTCATAAAAGCAGATTAGATTGGTGACAACTTCTATCCTTAGTAAACCCATGCTGGCTATCACTTATAATACTATTATCCCCTATGTATTCCTGTATGTAATCCCTTATAAGTCCTTCAAACAATTTACCCACAATGCACGTTAGACTTACCGGTCTATAATTGCCTGGGGAAGACCTAGAGCCCCTTTTGAAGATTGGCACCACATTCGCCTTGCGCCAGTCCCTTGGCACAATACCAGACACCAGAGAATCTCTAAATATCATGAACAGGGGTACAGATATTACTGAACTTACCTCTCTAAGAACTCTTGGGTGCAATCCATCTGGCCCTGGAGATTTGCTTACATTTATATCACTTAACTTACCTTGTACCATCTCTACATTAAGCCAGTTCAGTACATTACATGATGTGTTACCAGCACTGACCTGTACATGATGTGTTACCAGCACTGACCTGTACATGATGTGTTACCAGCACTGACCTGTACATGATGTGTTACCAGCACTGACCTGTCCAATGTCAGCTCCTTTTTCCATAGTGTATACAGAACTAAAGAATCCATTCAGTAGCTCCGCCTTCTCTTGATCGCCTGTGACAACCTCCCCATTATCATTATTAAGGGGTCCTACATGCTCTGTCCTTGGTTTTTTTGCATTTATATATCTAAAAAAATATTTCGGATTAGTTTTGCTTTCTTTGGCCACCTGTCTCTCGTTTTGAATTTTTGCTGTTTTTATTACATTTTTACAGATTTTATTAAGCTCTTTGTACTGTTTAAATGTTATCGCTGACCCATCAGATTTGTATTTTTTGAAGGCTATTTTTTTGTTGTTTATTGCTCTTTTAACATCATTTGTCAGCCATGTAGGATTTAGTTTTAATCGTTTATATTTGTTCCCCTTTGGTATATATTTAGCTGTATAGTTATTTAGAGTTGATTTAAAGATGTCCCATTTACCTTCTGTATCAGTATTTGACAACACCTCCCCCCAGTCTATGTCCTGTAGTGCAGCTCTCAGCCCAGGGAAATTTGCCTTTTTAAAGTTATATGTTTTTGCCTTCCCCGCCTGTCTTTGTTTTCTACATTTTAAGTGAAAAGTAACTATATTGTGGTCGCTATTACCAAGGTTTTCCCACACAGTTACATTACCAACCAGCTCTGCGTTGTTGGAAATGATCAGATCCCACAAGGCATCACTTCTTGTTGGGTCCTCCACAAACTGGCCCATAAAATTATCCTGCAATAAATTTAGGAATTGACGCCCCTTTGTAGTTTTAGCCAGCCCCCGGCCCCAATCTATATCTGGATAGTTAAAATCTCCCATTATTACCACTGTACCTGCCCGGGCGGCCCTCTCTATTTGTTTATGAAGCCGAACTTCTATCTCTTCAGTGATATTAGGGGGTCTGTAGATTACCCCAAATATTTTTTCAGTATTTCCCTCCTTTTGTAATTCTACCCACAGTGATTCCACCTCCTCAGAATCATCACACACTATGGCATCGTTCACACTGACTTTCATACCACTTCTTACATACAGACTCCACCACCTTTTCTGTTCATTCTATCCTTGCGAAACAATGTAAACCCCCGCAGATTGACAGCCCAGTCATGTGAGGAGTCCAGCCATGTCTCAGTGACCCCAACTATATCACCAGCCATGTCTCAGTGACCCCAACCTTATCAATATGTTCCTCCAGTATCAAGGCCTCAAGCTCCCCCATTTTATTTGCTAGGCTTCTGGCATTTGTGAACATACACTTTACATTTCCATCCTTTATGTAATTGGGGTTAATGGAATTCAAGGGTGTGAGTTTTAGTTTTCCTATGAAGCCTATTCCTATTAACTATTCTAACCGCTCCCACCGCTCCACCCCCAGGTACATTTATAATTCCCACCTCTCTATCTACACTATCTTCCCCCTCTTTGCTGTAGGTTGCCTCCCCCCAAGTCCCTAGTTTAAATACTCCTCCACCCTTCTAGCCATCTTCTCCCCAAGCAAAGCTGCACCCTCCCCATTGAGGTGCAGCCCGTCCCTACGGTAGAGCCGGTAACCGACAGCGAAGTCAGCCCAGTTCTCCATGAACCCAAACCCTTCCTTCCTACACCAACTTCTGAGCCACTTGTTTACCTCCCTGATCTCCCGCTGCCTCTCTGGTGCGGCTCGTGGTACTGGTAGTATTTCAGAAAATACTACCTTGGAGGTCCTTGCCTTAAGCTTGCGGCCTAAGTCCCTGAAATCATTTTTAAGGACACTCCACCTACCTCTTACTTTGTCATTGGTGCCAATATGTACCATGACTGCTGGGTCCTCTCCAGCCCCGCCCCGCCCCGCAACCTGATCCGCGATGTGCCGAACTCGTGCACCAGGCAGACAACACACTGTTCGGCGATCCCGGTCTTTGTGACAGATTGCCCTGTCTGTCCCCCTAATAATTGAGTCCCCCACCACTAGTACCTGTCTGGCCTGCCCTGTACTCCTTACTGGAGCAGACACCCCCCTGGCGGTCAGAGGCGGTATCCTGCTGCAGTTCTGCTAGCTCTGTAATGGCATCCCCCTCATCTGCCAAGCGGGCAAACTTGTTGGGGTGTGCCAGTTCAGGACTAGCCTCCCTGACACTTTTTCCCCTACCCCTCTTTCTAACTGTAACCCAGCTAACTGCCTGACTGTCCTGCAACTCTGTCCCACTGTCCTCCCCCACCTCTATTCCCGTGAGTGCCTGCTCAGTGAGCACGAGACTCCTCTCCATGTTGTTAATGCTTCTCATTGTTGCCAGTCGCCCCTATAGATGCAGGATCTGGGCTTCCAAACGGACAACTAGCGCACATCTCGCACAACAATATGCACCCTCAAACTGTTGTTCAAGGGTTGTATACATTGTGCAGGATGTACATTGGACTGCATTTTCCAACATGGAGGCCATCTAGTTATGGGGATTTCACAGATGTATAGGAAAAAACAGACAGTCAAAATGACACTTAAAATTTTTTGTAGACCTTGTGGGTTCAGAAATTAACACTCACAGCGATCTCAACCTCCTGCTTTCAAACTCCTGTTTTTGTAACTCCTCTTTCACGCCCCCTCTTACACAGCAACACTCAGAAGAGCAAGCTTTGCAAGTTGTTGTCTTGCAACAGCTGGAGGCTCAGTTTTGGAAACACTGCCATACAATACGTTTTTCATTTTTATGGGGGGGGGGAGACGACAGTGTAAGGGGGTGTATATGTAGTGTTTTACCCTTTATTATGTGTTAGTGTAGTGTTTTTAGGGTACATTCGCACTGGCGGGCGTTTACGGTGAGTTCCCCGCTAGGAGTTTGCGCTGCGGTGAAAAATTTGCCGCAGCTCAAGCTTCAAGCAGAAAACTCACTGTAAACTTGCCCGTGTGAATGTACCCTGTACGTTCACTTGGGGGGGGGGGGGGGGGGGCAAACCTCCAGCTGTTGCAAAACTACATCTCCCTGCATGTACTGACAGAACGTGCATGCTGGGAGTTGTAGTTTTGCAACAGCTGGAGGCACACTGGTTGGAAAACCTTCAGTTAGGTTCTGTTACTTAACTCAGTAATTTCCAACCAGTATGCCTCCAGCTGTTTCAAAAGTACAACTCCCAGCATGTACTGATCGCCGAAGGGTAGTTCTGAAGATGTAGTTCTGCAACAGCTGGAGATACGCAACTACTACTCCCAGCATGCAGAGACAGCTGTTTGCTGTTTGGGCATGCTGGGATTTGCAGTTTTGCAACATCTGGAGGGCTACAGTTTAGAGACCACTGTATAGTGGTCTGAAACTGTAGCCCTACATATGTTGCTAGGCTACTCACCTGGTGCTCCATAATTACAGGCTGCCATAGAACAGCATTGATCAGTGCTATTGGTGCTCCATTATTACAGCCTGCCATAGCACAGAATTCATCAGTGTTATCGGCTCTATTACTATAGGCTGCTATAGCCGAGTATATACAGTGCAGCCCAAAAGAGTCGAGGACAGGGAGGATGAAAACAGCCAAATATATACAAATAAATACAGCGCAGCCCAGAACAGCTGAGGGCAGGGGGTAGAAACAGACGAATATATACGAATCAGAGATTTTGAAATCATATCGCCTGACGTCCGGAACACAAAGTTCCAGGTGACGGGCAGGTAAATTGGAGATTTTCCTATCCTAGGTGACGGAAAATATAGATTTTATGAAAGACAGAAGGCGAGCATTATAGTGCATTTCTTTCTTTTCTGCAAAACATATAGCAGCAACATTAAACGTTTTTTCAATAGTTAACAAGAAAAAAACTTTGAGGTACACAGGTATACAGGTGTACAATCATAGGTAATCACAACCTAACATGCTGTCTCTAGTAACAACCAATGAGCATCTAGCCCAGGTAATATAAGCTCTAGACTGACAGAACTATCCCTCTTTCTTTGATGACCCAAAAAATAAAGAATACATAAATATGATAAAGTCCAAAAAAGAGAATTGGGAAAAACTTGAAGTTTGAAATTCCTCTGTAGAGAAGCATCCGGCCAAAGGAGAAGGTTCATTCATCTATGAATCTGAAGAAAAACTTGAGTAAGGAACGACAAGATGATCCAAAAGGAACAGAAGTAGCCCAGGGAGGTCCATAGATCCTGGCGATTAGTAGGCTGAAATACAATAAAAATTGTTAATGGGTGGGATAAGGGAGGGATAATGCTCGCCTCCTGTCTTTCATAAAATCTATATTTTCCGTCACCTAGGATAGGAAAATCTCCAATTTTATGATAAGACAGGAGGGCTTCGCATTATAGTGCATGTTCAAAGCTAAAATATATATATATACTAAATGTCTATACATAAATAACAAGATAACCATAAATACAAAGCAATCTACAGAAGAGACATAGAAACATGATGTTCAGGTCTGAAGTAGAAATATTTAAAAGTGGATTCAGAAGCCCAGTTGGCTGCCTTGAGATCCGATATTGATCCCCCAGATTGGATGAGTTTAGTGGAAACTGCACTCCTGGTGGAGTGAGCTCCAAATCTTGATATATCGATATTAGCCATGACCATGCCTGTTCTAATCCATCTGGCTAAGGTTGTAGAAGACACAGGTAAATGTGGTCTACAGTAAGAAATAAGAAGTTGAGAATGAGAAGGATGACCAATAGACTTTGTTTTGTCCTCATAAGCGAGTAAGCAACGGACAACGCAGAGTTTGTCATTATGAGGGAAGGATGGATAAAATACTTGATGGATGTTGGTTTTGGTCCGTCTATGAACCAAAAAGGATACCCCTTGTGGAGAGAATTGTCTATGGGAGATATTAAGAGCTTTGACATCTGAAACTCTTTTAATTGAGATGAGACAAAGTAAGGTGGTAAGTTTAAAAGACAAGAGTTTTAAGGATAATGAATAATTATCCTCCCAACTCTGAAAGAGGTCAAGAAGAAGGTTAACGTCCCAAGTAGATTGATACTTAAGAACTGGAGGTCGTCTAAAACGAATCCCTTTGAGTAATTTACAAACCAAAGGATGTTTACCAATAGCAATGGAATTAATAGGAGTATGATAAAAGGAAATTGCCGAACGATAAAGATTTATGGTACGGTATGCTTTACCTGTATCAAAAGCATCCGACAGATAATTCAGGATGTGTGGAATAGGTGCAGATAAGGGATCCAATTCCCGTTGTATGCACCAATCAGCCCAAAGTTTCCAGGCTGATCTGTAAGCGATCCTGGTACCTGGTGCCCAGGCGTCAGAAAGAATTTAAATTAGCCATGCCACCAAAGGAAGTTGATGGGATAATACTAGAGGATGAGGGTTCCCTAGAGCAGTGATTCCCAACCGTGGTGCCGCGGCACACGTGTGTGCCGTTCAGCACTGCCCGTGGTGCTGCGGGATTTTGCCATGATTTTTTTATTTTTTATTATTATTTTTTTAAATGTCCCGCCCCGGCCTGACGGCGCAGGGGGGAAGGGAAGTCTGCATGCGCACTGCGCGCACAGCGTCCCCCTGCATCTCCTCCCGTCTCCTGTGTTCCGCTCCGTCTCCCGCGTCCCCCGTGTTCCCCCCCCTCCTTCCTCCTCTGTTCCCTGTGTCCCCCGCGTCCCCCTCTCCCTTACGGCGCAGGGAGCCGAAAATGGGTCCCTGCCTGGGGCGGAACGAGCTGCACCTGCGCCGGACTCCCGTGCCTGCTGTGGAACTGCAAGCTGCGCGGGCCGGCTTGCTTAAGATACCGTACCCTTTCCACCCCTCTGTTCACCTTCTCAACCCTGTCTAAACCCCCCCCCACCGTTACCCAGGTCCACCTTCTGTCCCCCCCCCCTGTCAGCCATGTCTGCCTACCCCTGTCACCCCCCCAGCCATGTCCGCCTTGTCCACCTCCCTGTCCATTTCTATCACCCTTCCCCCCCGTCACCCATGTAATGCCACCCAGTCACCCATGTCCACCCTCCCCCCGCCACCCATGTCCACCCTCCCCCCGCCACCCATGTCCACCCTCCCCCCCGTCACCCATGTCCACCCTCCCCCCCGTCACCCATGTCCACCCTCCCCGTCACCCATGTCCACACCCCCCCGTCACCCATGTCCACCCTCCCCGTCACCCATGTCCACCCTCCCCGTCACCCATGTCCACCCTCCCCGTCACCCATGTCCACCCCCTCTCACACATGTCCCCCCACCTATCATCCCCGTCACCCATTTCCACCCTCCTGTCATCCATGTCTGCCTTGTCCACTCCCCAGTCTACCCTGTCACCCATGTCCACCCTCCCTGTCACCCATGTCAACCCTTCATGTCACCCATGTCCACCCCCTCTCACACATGTCCCCCCCACCTATCATCCCAGTCACCCATGTCCACCCTCCTGTCATCCATGTCTGCCTTGTCCACCCCCCTGTCCATCTCTGTCACTCATGTTTACCCCCGTAGTCTACCCTGTCACCCCAGTCCACCTCTCTGTCACTCCTGTCCCTCTTTTACCCCCATGTCCACCCCTCTGACCCCCTGTCACCCATGTCCACCCTCCCCCTGTCACCCATGTCCACCCTCCCCCTGTCACCCATGTCCACCCTCCCCCTGCCACCCATGTCCACCCTCCTCCTGCCACCCATGTCCACCCTCCCCCTGTCACCCATGTCCACCCTCCCCCTGTCACCCATGTCCACCCTCCCCCTGTCACCCATGTCCACCCTCCCCGTTACTCAAGTCCACGCACCCCCGTCACCCATGTCCACCCTCCCCGTCACCCATGTCCACCCCCCCGTCACCCATGTCCACCCCCCCCGTCACACATGTCCCCCCACCTATCATCCCCGTCACCCATTTCCACCCTCCTGTCATCCATGTCTGCCTTGTCCACTCCCCAGTCTACCCTGTCACCCATGTCAACCCTCCCTGTCACCCATGTCCACCCCCTCTCACACATGTCCCCCCCACCTATCATCCCAGTCACCCATGTCCACCTCCCCTCTCACCCATGTCCACCCTCCTGTCATCCATGTCTGCCTTGTCCACCCCCCTGTCCATCTCTGTCACTCATGTTTACCCCCGTAGTCTACCCTGTCACCCATGTCCACCCTCCTGTTCACCCATCTGTCCCTTTGTCACCCCAGTCCACCCCTCTCTGTCACTCCTGTCCCTCTTTTACCCCCATGTCCACCCCTCTGACCCCGTCACCCATGTCCACCCCCCCGTCACTCATGTCCACCCACCTGTCATCCCCGTCACCCATGTCCACCTCCCCTCTCACCCATGTCCACCCTCCTGTCATCCATGTCTGCCTTGTCCACTCCCCTGTCCAACCCTGTCACTCATGTTTACCCCCCCCCTGTCTACCCCCGTAGTCTACCCTGTCACCCATGTCCACCCTCCTGTTCACCCATCTGTCCCTTTGTCACCCTTGTCCACCCCTCTGACCCCCTGTCTCCCATGTCCACTCTCCTGTCATCCATGTCCACCCCCATCCAACCCTCTGTCACCCCTGCCCATCCCTGTCACCCATGTTCACCCTCCATTGTCCACCCCTGACCACATCCTTGTCACCCATGTCCACCCTTCCCTGTCACCCATGTCCACCCTTTCCTGTCACCCATGTCCACCCCCCATCACTCATGTCCACCCGCACTAACACATGTCCCCCCACCTATCATCCCCGTCACCCATGTCCACCCTCCTGTCATCCACGTCTGCCTTGTCCACTCCCCTGTCCATCCCTGTCACTCATGTTTACCCCCGTCTACCCCCGTTGTCTACTCTGTCACCCATGTCCACCCTCCTGTTCACCCATCTGTCCCTTTGTTACCCCAGTCCACCCCTGTCACTCCTGTCCCTCTTTTACCCCCTTGTCCACCCCTCTGACCCCCTGTCCACCCTCCTGTCACCCATGTCCACCCCTCTGTCACCCCTATGCCCCCGTCACCCATGTTCACTCTTCTACACCCATCTATCACCCTTGTACACCTCCCTACACCCCTCTGTACACTTCTCTACAGCCCTCTGTCATCCATGTACACTTCTCTACACCCCTTTGTCACCCATGTACACTCCTCTACACCCCTCTGTCACCCATGTACACCCATCTGTCACCCATGTACACTCCTCTACAACCATCTGTCCACTCCTCTACACCCCTGTCACCCATGTACACTCCTCTATACCCCTGTCACCCATGTACACTCCTCTACACCCATTTGTCACACATGTACACTACTATACACCCCTTTGTACACTCAACACCACTCTGTACACTCCTCTACAGCCCTGTCACCCATGTATGCTCCTCTACACCCCTCTGTCACTCATGTACACCCCTCTGTCACTCATGTACACTCCTCTACACCCATCTGTCCACTCCTCTACACCCCTGTCACCCATCTACGCTCCTATACACCCCTTTGTACATTCCTCTACACCCCTTTCACCCATGTATGCTCCTCTACACCCTCTGTCACCCATGTACACTCCTCTATACCCGTCACCCATGTACACTCCTCTATACCCCTCTGTCACCCATGTACACTCCTCTACACCCATTTGTCACACATGTACACTACTCTACACACCTTTGTACACTCCTCAACACCACTCTGTACACTCCTCAACACCCCTGTCACCCATGTACGCTCCTCTACACCCCTTTCACCCATGTACGCTCCTCTACACCCCTTTCACCCATGTACGCTCCTCTACACCCCTTTCACTCATGTACGCTCCTCTACACCCCTTTCACCCATGTATGCTCCTCTACACCCCTCTGTCACCCATGTACACCCATCTGTCACCCATGTACACTCCTCTACACCCCTCTGTCACCCATGTACACCCATCTGTCACCCATGTACACTCCTCTACACCCCTCTGTCACCCATGTACACTCCTCTACACCCCTGTACGCTCCTATACACCCCTTTGTACATTCCTCTACACCCCTTTCACCCATGTATGCTCCTCTACACCCGTCAGCCATGTACACTCCTCTACACCCCTCTGTCACCCATGTACACCCCTCTGTCACCCATGTACACTCCTCTATACCCCTCTGTCACTCATGTACAGTCCTCTATACCCCTGTCTCCCATGTACACCCATCTGTCACCCATGTACACTCCTCTACACCCGTCACCCATGTACGCTCCTCTATACCCGTCACCCATGTATGCTCCTCTACACCCCTCTGAACGCTCCTCTACACCCCTCCGTCACCCATGTACGCTCCTCTACACCCCTCTAAACCCCTCTGTCACCCATGTCCACCCCTCTGTCACCCATGTACACTCCTCTAAACCCTTCTGTCACCCATGTCCACCCCTCTGTCACCCATATCCACTCTTCTACACCCCTCTGTCACCCATGTAAAAAAAA
The DNA here is from genome assembly GCF_029499605.1 of Hyla sarda. Taxonomy (NCBI): domain Eukaryota; kingdom Metazoa; phylum Chordata; class Amphibia; order Anura; family Hylidae; genus Hyla; species Hyla sarda. The sequence goes on from NW_026610537.1 coordinate 163,159, forward strand.
AAAAGAAAAAAAAGTTTGGCGCCTAATAGATTTGTTTTGCAGGTTTAAAGGTGAAGAATTGTGTGTGGAAGAAATCGTGATGATGGCCCAGACCAGATGGAGAAGAGAAGGCAACAATGCAAATTAGAGAAGACGTCATTGGTGGGTTGCTGTATAAAGCAGCACTTTAAACTACATAAATAGATATAGTGCATTGCGTTTTTTATCGTTTTTTCCTTTTTTTTTTTTCTTGCTTGTCAACCTCGGTAGCGGTGCCCCGAGGAAAAAATTTTTTCCGAGGTGTGCCCCGACCCGAAAAAGGTTGGGAAACACTGCCCTAGAGGATCTAGTAGGAGATTGCGGAATGTGGGAAGAACCCTCGGGAAATCGATCAGCATACCCAAAATCTGTGGGAACCATGGTTGAGAAGGCCACCATGGAGTGATCAGAACTACAGTTGCTTTTCGCATAAGCACCTGGATCAGAAACCTGGGGATCAGATTGAAAAGGGGGGAAAGCATATAGTATTTCCTGTGGCCAAGATTGAATGAAGGCGTCCGGGTCCGGACGCCAACTGAAGAACCGTAGGAGTTGACGGTTGAGTCTGGATGCAAATAGATCCAGATACAGAGGACCCCAAATCTGTTGTATTTGTTGGAATACGCAATGATCCAACATCCAGTCACTGGAATCTTTTAGGTAACGTGAATTCCAGTCTGAAATGGTGTTGGAGAGACCCGGAAGATATTCGGCTTTGAGGGTAATGTCCCTGTCCAAACAGAAGTGCCATAGATCCTTGGCAATATTGGACAACAGAGGATTGTGTCCCTCCTAGGCGATTGATATATTGGACCGCCGAAATATTGTCCATACGAAGTAATACACATTGGTGCAAACTGTCCTTCGCAAAACTCTTCAAAGCGAAGAAACCCGCTAGGATTTCTAAGCAGTTGATATGGTAACTGGTCTCTAAGGGTGACCATTTGCCCCCTGTGGAAAGAGGCCCACAGCGAGCACCCCAACCAAGGAGACTCGCGTCTGACTCCAAAACCAAATCCGGGAGGGAATTGAAAATTGCCTTCCCGTTACATTCTTGTATGTGTTGAAGCCACCATAAAAGTTCCTCTCTGGCTTCTGGAGAAAGGGGAACCTCGTCTGAATATCCAAGACCTTCTCTGAGATGTCGGATCTTCAGACGTTGAAGAGCCCGATAATGTAAAGGGGCTGGGAATATAGCTTGAATGGATGCGGAGAGGAGTCCTACGATACGTGCTATAGATCGGAGAGAAATGATATCTTTGTTGATAAGAGACCGAATCTCTTTGCGTATAGTCTTCAATTTCTTCATGGGAAGACTCAATAAGGCTGATCGGGTATTGATTAGAAAACCCAAAAATTCCAGTTCCTGAGATGGAACGAGGATTGACTTGTCGAAATTGATTAAAAAGCCTAATTCGGTCAAAAGTGATAGCGTCCATTCCATGTGGGAATAAGCTTGGTTGATGGAATTGGCCATAATAAGGATATCGTCCAAATATATTATGAGACGAATCCCCCTTGATCGTAAGAGAGCCACCACCGGTTTCATTAACTTGGTGAAACACCAAGGGGCTGAGGAGAGTCCGAAGGGAAGGCAAGTAAATTGCCATTTTGTGTTGTTCCAAATAAATTGGAGTAAAAGGTTGACAAGATGGGTGAATAGGGACCGTAAGATATGCGTCCTTTAGGTCGATTTTTATCAACCAGTCGTATTGAAGAATATCTCTGAGAAGATGAATGCCCTCCATCTTGAAAAGGCGATAGCATACGTAATTGTTTAATATTTTTAAATTGATAACTGGGCGATAACCTGAATCTTTCTTTTTTACTAAGAACAGGTTGCTGACAAAACCTGGAGAGTTTAATGGGACCGGGATAATGGCTTGTTTGGAATAGAGGTCTTTTATTTCTGATTGTATCAGAATTTGATCCTCTTTTGAAAATTTAATAGGATGAGGAATTTCTGTTTGTATAGGATTGGATAACAGTTCTATCTGATAACCTTTTACAGTATTGAGGATCCATTGGTCGGAAGAGATCGTAGCCCAAAGGTGGGAAAAAAGGAGTCTTCCGCCCACTGGAGGATGGGAAGAAAGCGTGGGAGGGAATCTTACCTTGGGGTCTGGAAAGTGTGTATCCCCGTTGTCCTCTCGGTCTCCATGGACGTGCCCGGTAAGGGAAGAAGGGTTGTGGCTGTGGTTGAGGGGGAGGCATGTGGAAGGAAGCTCTGTCTATTTGGTAGGAGGGGCCTCCATATTGTGCTCTATATTGGGGGTACCGGCCGGGAAAACGGCCCCTACTTCTCCCGGCCCTCCCAAAAAATTTTTAGGGAAAAACTTTTTTGAGGGATGACTGGGCCTTGTCTAGGGATGAGAAAAGGCCCACGTATTTCAAAATTTCTTTAATAAATTGTTCTCTGAAGCGAAAACCTTCTGTGGGGGAAGATGGTTGAGTAGCCGCCAGGTGGGTCAATTGAGGGTCTAGTTTTAGTAAGATTGAACGCCTTCTCTCAGTACAGAAAGCTTCGTTAATATTTCCAAAAAGGCATATAGCCCTCTGTATCCAACCCCTAAGGGTGTTAGCATCCACCATAGTGCCAGAATTATAGGCATTTTCAGTGATTTCCATAATCTTTGTCAGAGGACCTAATAAATCAAAAAATTTATCCTGACAAATTTTTTAATTTCGGTCCATACCTTTTTTGGGATTTTTTCCCGATTTTTGAACATCTCACTAGAATTGGGTCTAGTTCGGGAGTCTGGGCCGCGTTCAAGGATAGTGTAGGTCTTGGACACTCTGCCCTAAGTTTGTTTCTATCTTTACTGTCCAAGCTTTTTCTTATCCAATAGGATATGAATTTTTCTATTTCGGGATTAGGTGTCCACTCCCCCGATCTGGGATGTACTATTTGGGAGGGATCGAAAAAGGGAAGTCCTTGACCATCAAGGATGGTGGACTCAGACAAATTATTGGAGCTATCAAAATAAATGTCTACACCCTCATTATTTTCGGGTATGAGGGGGGTCTTCAACATCCGACAATTCGGAATAATCATCTGCCATATCATTTTCATCATCATATAGAACTGTATTATCACCCTCATTATTCTCATAGTAATTTGAGGGGTTAACAATTTCAGAAACTTGAGTTACCCGTGTATTAGAATCCTCCTCCTGGGTAGAGGGTATGGGATGGGATTGTTCCGCATCAAAATCATGGTTACTGGTGGAAGGCAAATCAGTTTTAGGTGGTACACCTCTGACATTAGTAACAATTTTTCTTTGTTTATTAGCGAGGAGGTTATCATGGGATACATGTCTCCTTTTTGCAGAGCATTTTTTTAGCCTGCTGCACCTGATGTGATTTATGTGCAGACGTCTGCGATATTGCCATAGCAACGGATTTTACTAAGGATTCCTGCATAGCTGCCATGGCATTGCTAACAGCAGAATGAACGGACCTAGAAACAGAATGGTCCACTAATAATTGAATTTGGTCATTAGACAGTCTCAGGGTTAGATGGTTCCATTTTAATAAGAATTAATTAATTTGGTTAGTGACCAAAAGAAATATATATTATTATAGGTAGTATAGTAGTATACACTAAGTATGAGGTGAATTATAAGAGTGGTAGATAGATATGTGAAACTACCACAGTCTATGAATATATAATAATTAATAAATGGGTATAAATTAACTATCTATAGACTGTCCTGAAAAGGACAGCACAATAGGAATGAATATATATATATATATATATATATATATATATATATATATATATCTCTATCTACTGCAGGACCGCTGACTGGAAGTACAGTGACTGTGGCTTATCAGATGTGAACAGCTGTGAGGCGAAGACGCATCTGACAGGAGAGAGCGGGAGTGGTTTGAAGTGATCACCACTTCAAACCAAATCTCGCGAGACTACGCTGTGTCTGCGAGATTTTGCGCACCTGAAGGAGAGGGGCCGCGCGAATGGAGGAAAACAACTGCGAATATGACAGAGAGATAGACAGCGCTGAAGGAGGCTGTAGGTAAGAGTTTGGAAAAAAACAGCGAGTTCAGGGAGGAAACAGAGACCGGAATAATAAAGGGAGACAGCTAAACAGAGCTTGAAATGAAGTATATATTAAAGAAGTATGTGTGGTAATGAAAGTTAGGATACAGTAGTATATGAGTATAGGGAAAAAATTAAAAATATGAAACTATATAATAATCCTTATACACTGCAATAAGTAGGACATATAATGAATACTTATCTGGAGTGTAGCAGCAAAGAAAGAGGGATAGTTCTGTCAGTCTAGAGCTTATATTACCTGGGCTAGATGCTCATTGGTTGTTACTAGAGACAGCATGTTAGGTTCTGATTACCTATGATTGTACACCTGTGTACCTCAAAGTTTTTTTCTTGTTAACTATTGAAAAAACGTTTAATGTTGCTGCTATATGTTTTGCAGTAAAGAAAGAAATGCACTATAATGCGAAGCCTCCTGTCTTGTCATAAAATTCTTTTTAGCATTTAGCCCCACTTTGGCCAGCAGAGCCAGGGCACCTGTAATGAAGAAAACGGTGTCCCTAGAGACCCCTGGGATGAGGGCACCACTCAGGAATCCAGGGACTCACATCCTGGATTCCCCAAGCTTGCACCACTTTAACCCCTTACCACAGTCTTTATACGTCACAGCAGGGTATGAAGCGAGCACAGGAGCTGAGGAGGCTTCATACCCTCTTGCGGTGTCAGTGCCAGTAGCTCAGGGTAGCTGATCGGGACACCCACCAACCATTGCAGGCTGTAGCAATGGAGCACAGATAACACTGATCAGGGTCTGCAATATGAAGAGCACATGTAATCTCCTATGAGAACTAAAAAAATTGTGAATAAAGTGCAAAAAATTGAAAATAAAATATATAAATGTATTCCTTCCCTAATAAAAGTTTGAACCCCCCCCCCCTTTCCCATTCTTTAACCCCTTAAGGACCGGGGTTTTTTCCGTTTTTGCATTTTCATTTTTTGCTCCTTGCCTTTAACCCCTTCCCGCAGAATGGCATATATAAACACCGGGTTGTGCAGTGCGTTCGGGCATCCCGGCGTTCATAAATGACATTCAGTTAACCCGGCGATGCGCAGCATCGCACGGGTTAACTGACAGAAGTCCCGCTGTTTCCAGCAGGGGACAACTTCTGCTTCACCCCCAGGACCATCCATTGATGGTCCTGGTCAGCGATCACTGTGATTGGTCCCTGTGGACCAATCACAATGATCTGGGGTGAAAGTTCAGATCCCCCGCACTGCCCGCCCCTGGAAGTCGGGCAGAACGGGGGACGATAGCTGCGGGGGCTCGCGGGGACCTGCGGCATAGGGGGGGGAACATCAGGAGACCGGCGGCATTACCTGGCGGGACCGAGGAGCAGCGACGGGACCGGCAGGTGAGTATATGGTCCTCAGAAGCAGCAGTGAAGATCTTCACTGCTGCTTCTAGGAGTCTGAAAACTACAACTCCCAGCATGCCTAGACAGCCTTTGGCTGTCTGGGCATGCTGGGAGTTGTAGTTTTGCAACATCTGGAGGGCCCCAGTTTGGAGACCATTGTATAATTGTCTCCAATCTGTGCTCTTCCAGCTGTTGCAAAACTACAACTCCCAGTATGCACTGACTGTCCAGGCATGCTGGGAGTTTTAGTTCAGCAACATCTGGCCCTTCAGATGTTGCCGAACTACAACTCCCAGCATGCCCTTCAGCTGTATGGGCATGCTGGGAGTTGTAGTTTTGCAACAACTGGAGACACACTGGTTGGGAAACATTGTCTGTTTCTAACTCAGTGTTTCCTAACCTGTGTGCCTCCAGCTGTTGCAAAACTATAACTCCCAGCATGCACTAACAGACCATGCATGCTGGGAGTTGTGGTTTTGCAACAGCTGGTGCACCCCCCCCCCCCCTGTGAATGTACAGGGTACATTCACATGGGCGAGGCTTTTACAGTGGGTTTCTCGCATCTTGAGATGCAGCAAATTTTGCGCCAGGAAACTCGCTGTAATCCCCCGCCCATGTGACTGTACCCTAAAAACACTACACTACACTAACACAAAATAAAAAGTTAAAAAACAGTACATATACACATACCCCTACACAGCCCCCCTCCCCCAATAAGAATGTCCGATACGCCACTGTTTCCAAAGCAGAGCCTCCAGCTGTTGAAAAACAACAACTCCCAGTATTGCCGGACAGCCGTTGACTGTCCACGCATGCTGGGAGTTTTGCAACAGCTGGAGGCACCCTGTTTGGGAATCACTGGCGTAGAATACCCCTATGCAAATCCCTAATTCAGGCCTCAAATGCGCATGGCACTCTCACTTTGGAGCCCTGTCGTATTTCAAGGCAACAGTTTAGGGCGACATATGGGGTATCGCCGTACTCGGGAGAAATTGCGTTACAAGGTTTGGGGGGCTTTTTCTTCTTTAACCCTTCATGAAAAGGAAATGTTGGGGTCTACACCAGAATGTTAGTGTAAAAAAATTAAATTTTTTACACTAACATGCTGATGTTGCCCTATACTTTACATTTTCACAAGAGGTAAAAGGGAAAAAAGCCTCCCAAAATTTGTAACGCAATTTCTCCCGACTACAGAGATACCCCATACGTGAGCGCAAAGTGCTCTGGGGGCGCACAACAAGCCCCAGAAGGGAGAGCGCACGATGTACATTTGAGGTGATTTGCACAGGGGTGGCTGATTGTTACAGCGGTTTTGACAAACGCAAAAAAAAAAAAAAACCCACCTGTGACCCCCATTTCGGAAACTACACCCCTCACGGAATGTAATGAGGGGTGCAGTGAGAATTTACCCCCCACAGGTGTCTGACGGATCTTTGGAACAGTGGTCCGTGAAAATGAAAACTTGTACAGCCCACTGTTCCAAAGATCTGTCAGACACCAGTGGGGGGCAAATGCTCACTGTACCCCTTGTTACGTTCCTCAAGGGGTCTCGTTTCCATAATGGTATGCCATGTGGTTTTTTTTTTGCTGTTCTGGCACCATAGGGGCTTCCTAAATGCGACATGCCCCCCGAGCAAAATTTGCTCTCAAAAAGCCAAATATGACTCCTTCTCTTCTGAGCATTGTAGTTCGCCCATAGTGCACTTCAGGTCAACTTATGGGATACCTCCATCCTCAGAAGAGAAGGGGTTACAAATATTGGTGGGTATTTCCTGCTATTAACCCTTGGAAAAATGTGAAATTTGGGGGGAAACACATTTTAGTGGAAAAAAAAAATTTTTTTTTTACATATGCAAAAGTCGTGAAACACCTGTGGGGTATTAAGGCTCACTTTATTCCTTGTTATGTTCCTCAAGGGGTCTAGTTTCCAAAATGGTATGCCATGTGAGGGTTTTTTGCTGTTCTGGCACCATAGGGGCTTCCTAAATGCAACATGCCCCCCAAAAACCATTTCAGAAAAACGTACTCTCCAAAATTCCCTTATCGCTCTTTCCCTTCTGAGCCCTCTACTGCGCCCGCCGAACACTTTACATAGACATATGAGGTATGTGCTTACTCGAGAGAAATCGGGCTACAAATATAAGTATACAATTTCTCCTTTTACCCCTTGTAAAAATTCAAAAATTGGGTCTACAAGAACATGCGAGTGTAAAAAATGAAGATAGTGAATTTTCTCCTTCACTTTGCTTCTATTCCTGTGAAACACCTAAAGGGTTAAAAAGATGACTGAATGTCATTTTGAATACTTTGGGGGGGTGCATTTTTATAATGGGGTCCTTTGTGGGGTATTTCTAATATGAAGACCCTTCAAATCCACTTCAAACCTGAACTGGTCCCTGAAAAATAGTGAGTTTGAAAATTTTGTGAAAAATTGGAAAATTGCTGCTGAACTTTGAAGCCTCTGATGTCTCCAAAAGTAAAAACTTGTCACTTTTATGATGCAAACATAAAGTAGACATATTGTATATGTGAATAAAAAATTTTTTTATTTGTAATATACATTTTCCTTCAAGCAGAGAGCTTCAAAGTTAGAAAAATGCAAAATTTTCAAATTTTTCATCAAATTTTAGGATTTTTCACAAGGAAAGGATGCAAGATACCACAAAAATTTACCACCATGTTAAAGTAGAATATGTCACGAAAAAACAATCTCAGAATCAGAATGATTACTAAAAGCATCAGAGTTATTAATGTTTAAAGTGACAGTGGTCAGATGTGCAAAAAACGCTCTGGTCCTTAAGGCCAAAATGGGCTTGGTCCTGAAGGGGTTAAAAAATCATAACTCTTTCAATTTTGCACCTAAAAATCCATATGAGGGCTTATTTTTTGCGCCAACAATTCTACTTTGTAATGACGTCAGTCCTTTTGCCCAAAAATCTACGGTGAATCGGAAAAAAAAAATCATTGTGCGACAAAATTGGGGGCTTCCGTTTCTACGTAGTACATTTTTCGGTAAAAATGACCCCTTATCTTTATTCTGTAGGTCCATACGATTAAAATGATTCCCTACTTATATCGGTTTGATTTTGTCGGACTTCTGGAAAAAATCATAACTACATGCAGGAAAATTAATGCGTTTAAAATTGTCATCTTCTGACCCCTATAACTTTTTTATTTTTCCGTGTATGGGGCGGTATGAGAGCTCATTTTTTGCGCCGTGAAGTTTTTAACGGTACCATTTTTGCATTGATAGGACTTATTGATCGCTTTTTATTCATTTTTAAATGATATAAAAAGTGACCAAAAATGCACTATTTTGGACTTTGGAATTTTTTTGCGCGCACGCCATTGACCGAGCGGTTTAATGAATGATACATTTTTATAATTCTGACATTTCCGCACGCGGTGATACCATATATGTATATTTTTATTTTACACTTTTTTTTTATTGGAAAAGGGGGGTGATTCAAACTTTTAATAGGGGAGGAGTTAAATGATCTTTATTCACTTTTTTTTTTGCAGTGTTATAGGTCCCATAGGGACCTATAACACTGCACACACTGATCTCTTATACTGATCATTGTTATCCCATAGGGACCTATAACACTGCACACACTGATCATCATTGATCACTGGTTTCTCATAGGAAACCAGTGATCGATGATTCTGCCGCTTGACTGCTCATGCCTGGATCTCAGGCACTGAGCAGTCATTCGGCGATCAGACAGCGAGGAGGCAGCCCTCCCGCTGTCCTGTAAGCTGTTCGGGATGCCGCGATTAGCCGCGGCTATCCTGAACAGCCCGACTGAGCTAGCCGGCAACTTTCACTTTCGCTTTTAGCAGCCACTGCGCGCTATTAGAGGCGGGTCCCGGCTTCACTATGACGCCGGGCCCACCGTGATATGACACGGGGTTACTGTGTAACCCCACGTTATATCAGGAGAGCAGGACCAAGGACATACCGGTACGTCCTTGGTCCTTAAGGGGTTAAATAAAATAAAAAAGTCAAGAACTGCATATTTTTGGTTGTTTCATATAACGGGGAAAAAAAATATCAATAAGAAGCGATCAAAAAGTCCCATCAAAACAAAATGGTATCAATAAAAACTAAAGACCTTGGCACAAAAAATTAGCCCTCACACATCCCTGTATACACAAAAATAAAAGTTATGGGGGTGAGAAGGGGAGGATTTTAAGAATACCAAATATCGTACAAAAAGTTAGTTTTTATTAACCTGTTAACGACCACGGGAGTAAGTATACGTCCTGGCTTGGCGAGACTTCGCGCACCAGGACGTACACTAACGTCCTGTGTATGACCGCGAGCATCGGCACGGTGCTCGCGTCATACACAGCAGGTTCCGGCTGCTAGCAGCAGCTGGGGACCTGCCGGTAATGGCCGACATCCTCGATCATGCGGATGTCCGCCATTAACCCCTCAGATGCCGTGATCAATACAGATTGGCATCTGTGGCAGTGCAGTACTTTGAATGGATGATCGGATTGCCTGCAGCGCTGCCGTGGCAATCCCATCATCCAGCATGGCGGCTGGAGGTCCCCTCACCTGGCTCCAGCCATCTCCCGGGGTCTTCTGCTCTGGTCTGAGATCGAGCAGACCAGAGCAGAAGATCACCAATAATACTGATCAGTGCTATGTCCTATGCATATCACTGAACAGTATTAGCAATCAAATGATTGCTATAGATAGTCCCCTATGGGGGCATAAAAAGTGTAAAAAAGTTGAAATTTTTTTTTTAAACAAAGTAAATAAAAAAAAATCCCCTCCCCCAATAAAAATAAAAATTGTCAGTTTTTCCCATTTTACCCCCAAAAAGCGTAATAAAAAAAAAAAAAAACATTTGGTATCGCCGTGTGCATAAATGTCCGATCTATCAAAATATAATGTTAATGATCCCGTACGGTGAATGGCGTAAACATTAAAAATTATAAAAGTTCAAAAGTGCTGCTTTGTTACATTTTATTCAAAAATTTATAAAAAATTATCTAAAAGTTTTACATATGCAAATGTGGTATTGATAAAAAGTACAGATGACAGTGCTAAGAATGAGCCCTCATACTGCCCTATATATGGAAAAATGAAAAAGTTATAGGTGGTCAAAATAGGGCGATTTTAGAATACTGATTTTGTACAAAAATTTTCGTTTTTTTTCCGTATTTATCGGCGTATAACACGCACTTTTTAGGCTAAAATTTTTAGCCTAAAGTCTACCTGATAAGCCGCTGCAGTTTAATGATTTAAGCAGGTGCTTTAAATCAATGAACTGCAGCGGCTTTTCAGGTGCAGAGACCTGCCGGCTTCTCTGCCCCTGCCTGTCCTAGGGTCTAGCGCCCTGCTGCCGGCCCTTCTCTCCCCCTGGCTATCGGTGCCGCTGCCCCATTGCCGGCGCTGATAGCCAGGTCATGCAAAAAATAAGCCCTTATATGGGTCTGTAGATGGAAATATAAAAGATCTATGGATTTTAAAAGGCAAGGAGGAAAAAAAGAAAACGTAAAAATAAAATTGGCCTGGTCCTTAACCCCTTAAGGACACAGACCATTTTCACCTCTAGGACGAAGCCCTTTTTTGTACATCTGACCATTGTCACTTTAAACATTAATAACTCTGATGCTTTTACTTATCATTCTGGTTCTGAGATTGTTTTTTTGTGACATATTCTACTTTAACATAGTGGTAAATTTTTGTGGTAACTTGCATCCTTTCTTGGTGAAAAATCCCCAAATTTGATGAAAAAAAATCTAAAATTTAGCATTTTTCTAACTTTGAAGCTCTCTGCTTGTAAGGAAAATGGATATTCCAAATTTTTTTTTTATTCACATATACAATATGTCTACTTTATGTTTTCATCATAAAATTGACAAGTTTTTACTTTTGGAGACACCAGAGGCTTCAAAGTTCAGCAGCAATTTTCCAATTTTTCACAAAATTTTCAAACTCACTATTTTTCATGGACCAGTTCAGTTTTGAAGTGGATTTGAAGGGTCTTCATATTAGAAATCCCCATAAATGACCCCATTATAAAAACTGCACCCCCAAAGTATTCAAAATGACATTCAGTAAGTGTTTTAACCCTTTAGGTGTTTCACAGGAAAAGCAGCAAAGTGAAGGAGAAAATTCTAAATATTCATTTTTTACACTCGCATGTTCTTGTAGACCCAATTTTTGAATTTTTTCAAGGGGTAGAAGGAGAAAAGGTATACTTGTATGTGTAACCCAATTCCTCTCGAGTAAGCACATACCTCATATGTCTATGTAAAGTGTTCGGTGAGCGCAGTAGAGGGCTCAGAAGCGACAAGGGAATTTTGGAGAGTACGTTTTTCTGAAATGGTTTTTGGGGGGCATGTTGCATTTAGGAAGCCCCTATGGTGCCAGAACAGCAAAAAAAAAACAAAAAAAAACACATGGCATACCATTTTGGAAACTAGACCCTCTGTAAAAAAAAAAAAAAAAAAAAAAAAAAAAAAAAAAAAAAAATGTAAGTCAAATGTTGGTTTTCCCCCAAATTTAACATTTTTTAAGGGTTAATAACAGAAAAGACCCCCCAAAATTAGTAACCCCATCTCTTCTGAGTATGGAAGTACGCCATAAGTGGACCTGAAGTGCACTGCGGATGAACTACAATGCTCAGAAGAGGAGACATCTTTGGCTTTTTTAGAGCAAATTTTGCTCGGGGGGCATGTTGCATTTAGGAAGCCCCTATGGTGCCAGGACAGCATATAAAAAAATAAAATAAAAAAAAAACATGTGGCATAACATTTTGGAAACTAGACCCCTTGAGGAACGTAACAAGGAATAAAGTGAGCCTTAATACCCCACAGGTGTTTCACGACTTTTGCATATGTAAAAAAAAAAAAAAAAAAAAATGTCACTAAAATGTGGGTTTCCCCCAAATTTCAAATTTTTGCAAGGGTTAATAGCAGAAAAGACCCCCCAAAATTTGTAACCCCATCTTTTCTGAGTATGGAGGTACCCCATAAGTGGACCTGAAGTGCACTACGGGCGAACTACAATGCTCAGAAGAGAAGGAGTCATATTTGGCTTTTTGAGAGCAAATTTTGCTCGGGGGGTATGTCGCATTTAGGAAGCCCCTATTGTGCCAGGACAGCAAAAAAAAAAAAACACATGGCATACCATTTGGGAAACTAGACCCCTCACAGAATGTAGTGAGGGGTACAGTGAGCATTTACCCCCCCCCCCCCCCCTGGTGTCTGACAGATCTTTGGAACAGTGGGCTGTGCAACATTTTTCATTTTCACAGACCACTGTTCCAAAGATCTGTCAGACACCTGTGGGGTGTAAATTCTCACTGCACCCCTTATTACATTCCGTGAGGGGTGTAGTTTCCAAAATGGGGTCACATGTGGGTGTGTTTTTTTTTTTTGCGTTTGTCAGAACCGCTGTAACAATCAGCCACCCCTGTGCAAATCACCTCAAACGTACATGGCGCACTCTCCCTTCTGGGCCTTGTTGTGCGCCCCCAGAGCACTTTGCGCTCACATATGGGGTATCTCCGTACTCGGGAGAAATTGCTTTACAAATTTTGGGGAGAGTTTTTCCCTTTTATCTCTTGTGAAAATGAAAAGTATAGGACAACACCAGCATGTTAGTGTAAAAATTGTTATTTTTTTACACTATGCTGGTGTAGACCCCAACTGCTCCTTTTCATAAGGGGTAAGAGGGGAAAAAGCCCCCCAAAATGTGTTAGGCAATTGCTCCCGAGTACGGCGATACCCCATATGTGACCCTATACTGTTGCCTTGAAATACAACAGGGCTCCAAAGTGAGAGCGCCATGCGCATTTGAGGCCTGAATTAGGGATTTGCATAGGGGTGGACATAGGGGTATTCTACACCAGTGATTCCCAAACAGGGTGCCTCCAGCTGTTGCAAAACTCCCAGCATGCTTGGACAGTCAATTGCTGACCAGAAATGCTGGGAGTATTTGTTTTGCAACAGCTGGAGGCTTCATCTTAGAAACACTGCCGTACAATGTTTTTCATTTTTATTGGGGAAGGAGGGTGGTAGGGGGGGCAGTGTACATGTGTATATGTAGTGTTTTACTCTTTATTTGGTGTTAATGTAGTGTAGTGTTTTTAGGTTACATTCACACTAAAGGCAGATTACACCGAGTCTCCCGCTAGGAGTTTAAGCTGCGGCGGAAAATTTGCCACAGCTCAAACTTGAAGCAGGGAACTCATTAATCTGCCGCCAGTGTGAATGTAGCCTGTACATTCACATGGGAGGGGGGTCAAAACTACAACTCCCAGCATGCACTGACAGACCATGCATGCTGGGAGTTGTAGTTTTGCAACAGCTGGAGGCACACTGGTTGGAAAACCTTCAGTTAGGTTCTATGACCTAACTCAGTATTTTCCAACCAGTGCGCCTCCAGCTGTTGCAAAACTACAACTCCCAGCATGTACTGATTGTGGAAGGGCATGCTGGGAGATGTAGTTCTGCAATGGCTGGAGGCACGCAAGTACAACTCCCAGCATGCCAACACAGCCTTATGCTGTTCCTGAATGCTGGGACTTGTAGTTTTGCAATATTTAGAGGGGTTCAGGTTGTAGATCACTATGCAGTGGTCTCAAAACTGTGGCTCTCCAGATGTTGCAAAACTACAACTCGCAGCCCAGACAGCAAACTGCTGTCTGGGCATGCTGAGAGTTGTAGTTTTGCAACATCTGGAGGGCTACAGTTTGAGACCACTGCATAGTGATCTACAACCTGAACCCCTCTAAATATTGCAAAACTACAAGTCCCAGCATACCCACACAGCAAACAGCTGTCTGTGCATGCTGGGAGTTGTAGTTTTGCAAAATCTGGAGGGCCACGGTTTAGAGACCACTGTAAACTGTGGCCCTCCGGATGTTGCTAGGCAACAACTCGCCTGGCAGGACCCGGATGAATTGCTGCCGCCGCACGTGGGGGATCCCCACATGGAGGATCGCGATCCAGGTAAGGGACCTACGGCGCCGGTCCCTGGACAGTTGCCCCGTTTTGCCCGGACACCGATAGGTGGGAAAAGCGGGGGAACCGAACTTTAACCCCCTTCGCCGGTCTGCTATCGGTCGGTCGCTCGGCCGACCAATAGCAGAAATAGGAGGGGTGGAACCCCTGCCACCAAACTCCTATCCCTTCAGGAGGATCGAAGTTGTCTCGGACACCACCGATCCCTCTTATTTTCCAGGTCACCGGTGACCCATATGACCTGGAATCGCGCAGATCTGAATTGACCTGCGATTTGCGCTCATCGCGGTCATGGGGGGGGGGGACCCCCCTCGGCGATGTGCCGGGATGCCTGCTGTTAGATAACAGCAGTCATCCCGGCCCGATCACCGCTACCAGTGACGCGGCGCTCCCAGAACCCCGCGACGTACATGTATGTCGCTCGTCGTGAAGGGGTACTTCGCCCCTATACAATCGCCGCTGCGGCACTGCGCTATCATTACTGCACAGAGAGAGTTCGCTCTGCGCGTAATGACCTACGATACAGGGGCCGGAGCATCGTTACGTCACGGCCCTCCCCCTCAATACAAGTCTATGGGAGGGGGCGTGGTGGTCATCTCGCCCCCTGCCATAGACTTGCATTAAGGGGGTGAGCATTGATGTCAGGAGGGGCGGTGCAAAGATGTCATGCTGCTCCGTCCCCTGTATCGCCTGTCATTACGCAGGGGAACCCTAACCCCAGCAGCTGGACCCCGACGATCTGACATCTTATCACCTATCCTTTGGATGGGGGATAAGATGTCTAGGGGCGGAGTACCCCTTTAAGGTTAAAATGGGCTTGGTCCTTAAGGGGTTAAAAGTAGTAAAATAAAACAAAACCTATAAAAATCGATTATTGTAATCGTATGGACCTACAGAATAAACATAATGGCCCTTATTTACTAAGAGTGTTGTGTAGGTTTCTTTGTGGGTTTTATTTCCCTACAATTTATTTTCCACGGTATTTACTAAGGTTTCCCTACACTTTGCTTTTTTTTTTACACCCGCTCTGATCTGTCGGGTTTTCCTCAGCTCAAATCCACCACATTTTATGTGAAAACCTTAGTAAATATGTTGTTTTTTAGTGAAAATGTTGGGAACACGCCCCTTTTCGGAGACCACACCCCTTTTTCAGGTTCTAGACGCAAAATGGAGAGTTAGCCGGGGTTTTTTCAACTCTGGCACAAATTCTGGCGCAATAGTAAATGAGGGCCAACGCGTCATATGTACCAAGAAGTGTAATGCGTAGAAACTGTAGACCTGAATGTTGCTAAATTTTTTCAGTTTCTCCCATCAAATATTTTTCTTCAATTTTACTGTAGATTTGGTGGTAAAATGAGTGACATCATTACAGAGTACAATTGGTCGCGCAAAAGTCTCATATGGGTCTCTAAGTGGAAAAGTCAAGGAGTTGGCTATTTGAAATAAGGAAAAAAAATGAAACCTTCTCTTATTTGCGTACCAGGACAAGTGGACTGTGCTCCTGTTTTAGATCCTTGGACAAGTAGTTTTATTTCTTAAAATTTTCCCTCCGGCATGCGTATACCCCCGGCATGTGTATAAACGCTACGCATTTCCTTTCTTTCTCCAGTACTCTTCTGTGACACTGCATCTTTGTTCAGATTTTTTCCACATCTTAGATAATCTGAAGAACGTCGCCGTACTGACCGAGATGTCATCTGCATCTATGGATCAATACAAATAAAAATATTCCCATTTAATATACAGTGACCCCCCCCCCCCGACCTACGATGGCCCGACATACGATAATTTCAACATACAATGGCCTCTCAGAGGCCATCGCATGTTGAAGGTAGCATCAACATACGATGCTTTTGAATGTCGGGCCATCGCATAAACGGCTATCCGGCAGCGCTGACTGCTTCAGCTGCCGCCGGATAGCCGTTTAATGTGCCCCGTGTGGTCCGATAACAATCACTTGAGGCGCTCCGGACTGTCCTCTTCGGGATCCCCTGCATTGCCGTAGCTCTCCATCGTCGCCGTCACGTCATCCAATAGGAGCGGCGTGCTCAGCGACGTGATGACGGCGATAAGGAACGACGATCCCGTGCAGCGGAGACGGTCTGGAGCGACGGGGACACCATGGGGACCCGGCGACAGCGATGGAGGGTGACATCCAGGGCAGTGGCGACTGTGAATATAACTTCCTATTCTTTTCATTGGACAGATCCCTCAACATACAATGGTTTCAACAAACGATGGTTCATTTGGAACGAATTACCATCGTATGTTGAGGGACCACTGTACTGTAGAGTGTCCGGCCCGGTGAACGTATGAAGGAAAACGTCCACAGTACTAGGGATCGACCGATTATCGGTATGGCCGATATTATCGGCCGATAATCATGATTTTGGGCATTATCGGTATCGGCAATTACCTTGCCGATAATGCCCCGCCCCCCCGCATCGCCCCCACCGCACCCCCGTAGTGCTTGTCGGTATACCGGTATGAACCGGATACAGTTTTTTTTTTTTTCTCCCACGGTATGGATTTTTGCCCATACCGCTATACCCCTACCCCTCCCCCACCCTCCGAGTCTATAAAAAAAATTTAACTTACCCGTAATGAGGGTGGTGGAGGGTGAACCGGTCTGGGCTGTCCTTCTAAGGGGGTCCTCTTCACCACTCCGGGCAGGCTCCGGCCTTGTATGCTGCATAGACGCCACTACGCCGTAACGTCAGGTGCGTCGCTGCGCAGCGGCATCTATGCAGCGTTACTAGGCCGGAGCCTGCCCGGAGTGAAGAAGATGACCCCCGGAGAAGAAGGACAGCCCGGACCGGTTCACCCTCCACCCGGAATGCCGCCGGACACTACAGGAACCTGTACAGGAACCTGTACCTGGAACCTCCCCGGATGGTCCCTGCTGCAACTGGGAAGGTGAGTCAGGGTTCTGGGATGGACAGGGGTCTGTATAATATACTATACCTACAGTAGACCCTCCAGCTGTTGCAAAACTACAATTCCCAGCATGCCCGGACAGCCAACGGCTGTTCGGGCATGCTGGGAGTAGTAGTTTTGCAACAGCTGGAGGCACCCCTAGGCGCGGTGATAGGTCTCAGGACCCTTGAACAGGCAGGGGGAGAGAAGCAGGTTGCGGCGGCGGCGGCCTATGGCACCGCAAAAGCCACTGCAGTGCATTGATTTAAAGCGCCCGCTTTAAATCAATGATCTGCAGCGGTGTCACAGGGGGATAAATAGCCGATAACTTATACCGGAATATCGGTATAAGTTATCGGCTATCGGCCCTAACCTCCACAGATTATCGGTATCGGCCCTAAAAAAACGATATCGTTCGATCCCTACACAGTACCTCCATTTACTCCCGGGTGCTCAGCAGGGCGGGTGGTTTGCGCCCAGCTCATGTAAGGTAACAGGTGACCCCCACTGTGTCTGTAATCTCCAGCCTATTATATTACACAATACAGTCAGGTAGCGGCTCGCTGTACAGTATGACTGTATTAGGGTATTCTGGATACATTTACATGTAGTTGGAGCTGCTAGAACACTATTTAAAAAAATAATCCATCCTACCTCTTGCTCCAGGACTCATCCCACCTCCTAGAATCCCCCCGGCTGCACTAGAGCCTGAAAAGGACTAAATCCCGGATTCTGGATGGAGCGTCAGGAGGGCAAATCCAGGACTTCTCTACCACAACTTCAACCTGTACTAATCAATCCCAGCAATGATAGATAGGGTCCCAACAGAGACCGCACACAGGGGCCCCTGATGTACACACCATTGGTGGAGGCCAACATTAACCAGGAGGATGCGAGAACTCACATAATGGCCCCTGATGTACACACCATTGGTGGGGGCCAACACTAACCAGGAGGATAAGAGAACTCACATAGTGGCCCCTGATGTACACACCATTGGTGGGGGCCAACACTAACCAGGAGGATAAGAGAACTCACATAGTGGCCCCTGATGTACACACCATTGGTGGGGGCCAACACTAACCAGAAGGATACGAGAACTCACATAGTGGCCCCTGATGTACACACCATTGGTGGGGGCCAACACTAACCAGAAGGATACGAGAACTCACATAGTGGCCCCTGATGTACACACCATTGGTGGGGGCCAACACTAACCAGAAGGGTACGAGAACTCACATAGTGGCCCCTGATGTACACACCATTGGTGGGGGCCAACACTAACCAGAAGGATACGAGAACTCACATAGTGGCCCCTGATGTACACACCATTGGTGGGGGCCAACACTAACCAGGAGGATAAGAGAACTCACATAGTGGCCCCTGATGTACACACCATTGGTGGGGGCCAACACTAACCAGGAGGATACCAGAACTCACATAGTGGTCCCTGATGTACACACCATTGGTGGGGGCCAACACTAACCAGAAGGATACGAGAACTCACATAGTGGCCCCTGATGTACACACCATTGGTGGGGGCCAACACTAACCAGAAGGGTACGAGAACTCACATAGTGGCCCCTGATGTACACACCATTGGTGGGGGCCAACACTAACCAGAAGGATAAGAGAACTCACATAATGGTCCCTGATGTACACACCATTGGTGGGGGCCAACACTAACCAGGAGGATACCAGAACTCACATAGTGGTCCCTGATGTACACACCATTGGTGGGGGCCAACACTAACCAGAAGGATATGAGAACTCACATAATGGCCCCTGATGTACACACCATTGGTGGGGGCCAACACTAACCAGAAGGATATGAGCATTCACATAGTGGCCCCTGATGTACACACCATTGGTGGGGGCCAACACTAACCAGAAGGATAAGAGAACTCACATAGTGGTCCCTGATGTACACACCATTGGTGGGGGCCAACACTAACCAGAAGGATATGAGAATTCACATAGTGGCCCCTGATGTACACACCATTGGTGGGGGCCAACACTAACCAGAAGGATAAGAGAACTCACATAGTGGCCCCTGATGTACACACCATTGGTGGGGGCCAACACTAACCAGAAGGATAAGAGAACTCACATAGTGGCCCCTGATGTACACACCATTGGTGGGGGCCAACACTAACCAGGAGGATAAGAGAACTCACATAATGGTCCCTGATGTACACACCATTGGTGGGGGCCAACACTAACCAGGAGGATACCAGAACCCACATAGTGGCCCCTGATGTACACACCATTGGTGGGGGCCAACACTAACCAGAAGGATAAGAGAACTCACATAGTGGCCCCTGATGTACACACCATTGGTGGGGGCCAACACTAACCAGAAGGGTACGAGAACTCACATAGTGGCCCCTGATGTACACACCATTGGTGGGGGCCAACACTAACCAGAAGGGTACGAGAACTCACATAGTGGCCCCTGATGTACACACCATTGGTGGGGGCCAACACTAACCAGGAGGATACCAGAACTCACATAGTGGCCCCTGATGTACACACCATTGGTGGGGGCCAACACTAACCAGGAGGATCCAAGACACAAAAGGCCCCTAATGTACAGAGGTTCCATACACTAGTCACGTGATATACACAGTAGGGTAACCCCCATAGTCATCCCCTGGGGTCTCCTTCCCGACCAATGATACAAGCCCGGATACCCCCAAACCGATCCCCATCTCCCGCTCCCCTGTCCCCGATCACTCTTTTCTCTTCCCGATCCCCTCCATCTTCTATCCGGTTTCCTCAGTAATCAGTAAAACAAGATGATCCAGATCCTAGCGTTTGTCCCGGAGCAACTTGGGGTCCAACCTACCACCGAGGCCTACACATCTTCCAGAAGCCGCGGCCTGTCCTAGGTTCTAGCACGAACTCCTCACACATATGGCGGGTCTAGTACTAATTGAGGCCGGGGATGTGCGGCCCTTGTCCATAGATCGCACTACAAGAACTAGCGTTTCCTCGTGAGGCCGACAACGATATTTCCAGATCACCACCGAACAATTCACCCGCCGTTACCGAATAAAAATTACCATGACAAAAGCAACAGCTTACCATCGGCGCCATAACTCAGGGCGCGACAACGCGCATGCGTACTTGCAGGATATTTACGTCACGACAGTATAAGTCGTCATGCTATTGGATAAAGAAGTTATCAATAAAAATAATGACCCACCCCTTCTGCTCCGCCCCCTGTTGGTTGTTAAGCGCAAGCGCCTGTTCCTGACGTAAATAGCCGGAAAGTCCCGAATCTGTTTCGTAATCAGTGTTCAAATACGCATGCGCAAAAATTCCCCGTCAGGTTGGACGCTTCTCACCAATCGCCTTCAAGGGGTTAGCCTTGAGCCCTTGGAATGTGGGGAGGACAACCCCGTGCATAGTCGAGTAGTCTATATAAACAAGAGACCATCACTGAAGCTCTTCAGTTGCGCTGTGCGCTCAAGCGGCGGAAGACCTCGAGGAGGGAGCTCTGCTGCTGAGGGTCCCCGGACCCTGATACGTATAAAGTAGATCAAGGCTCCGCGTACAGCGGTCACAACAACCATGCACGGCCCGCCGACCGGAGACAGCGCCTGCCCGCTCCGCACCATTAAGCGGGTCCAGTTCGGCGTCATAGGCCCCGACGAGCTGGTAAGAGGCGGGAAGGCGGGGCCAGACCCGGAAGTGTGCGGAGGCTGTGCGGGAAGGGGCGCTGAGCTAACCTGTCCTATATAATATCCAGGGTCTTCTAGTTATTACAGGAGGTAACACTATATCATATACTTGGCCTGTAATAACTATATCATATACAGGGTTATAATATAGTGTTACCTCCTGTAATAACTATATATATAATATACATGACCTCTAACTATATAATATACAGGGTTATAATATAGTGTTACCTCCTGTAATAACTATATAATATCCAGTGTCTTCTAGTTATTACAGGAGGTAACACTATATCATATACTTTGCCTGTAATAACTATATCATATACAGGGTCTTCTAGTATAGTGTTACCTCCTGTAATAACTATATATAATATACATGACCTGTAATAACTATATCATATACAGGGTCTTCTAGTTATTACAGGAGGTAACACTATATCATATACTTGGCCTGTAATAACTATATAATATACAGGGTCTTCTAGTATAGTGTTACCTCCTGTAATAACTATATATAATATCCAGTGTCTTCTAGTTATTACAGGAGGTAACACTATATCATATACAGGGTCTTCTAGTATAGTGTTACCTCCTGTAATAACTATATATAATATCCAGTGTCTTCTAGTTATTACAGGAGGTAACACTATATCATATACAGGGTCTTCTAGTATAGTGTTACCTCCTGTAATAACTATATATAATATCCAGTGTCTTCTAGTTATTACAGGGGGTAACACTATATCATATACTTGGCCTGTAATAACTATAATATACAGGGTCTTCTAGTTATTACAGGAGGTAACACACTATATCATATACTTGGCCTGTAATAACTATAATATACAGGGTCTTCTAGTTATTACAGGAGGTAACACACTATATCATATACTTGGCCTGTAATAACTATATAATATACAGGGTCTTCTAGTATAGTGTTACCTCCTGTAATAACTATACATAATATACATGACCTGTAATAACTATATAATATACAGGGTCTTCTAGTATAGTGTTACCTCATGTAATAACTATACATAATATACATGACCTGTAATAACTATATAATATACAGGGTCTTCTAGTATAGTGTTACCTCATGTAATAACTATATATAATATACATGACCTGTAATAACTATATAATATACAGGGTCTTCTAGTATAGTGTTACCTCCTGTAATAACTATATATAATATCCAGTGTCTTCTAGTTATTACAGGAGGTAACACACTATATCATATACTTGGCCTGTAATAACTATATAATATACAGGGTCTTCTAGTATAGTGTTACCTCCTGTAATAACTATATATAATATACATGACCTGTAATAACTATATAATATCCAGTGTCTTCTAGTTATTACAGGAGGTAACACTATATCATATACTTGGCCTGTAATAACTATATAATATACAGGGTCTTCTAGTATAGTGTTACCTCCTGTAATAACTATATATAATATCCAGTGTCTTCTAGTTATTACAGGAGGTAACACTATATCATATACAGGGTCTTCTAGTATAGCGTTACCTCCTGTAATAACTATATATAATATACATGACCTGTAATAACTATATAATATACAGGGTCTTCTAGTATAGTGTTACCTCCTGTATTAACTATATAATATACATGACCTCTAACTATATAATATACAGGGTTATAATATAGTGTTACCTCCTGTAATAACTATATATAATATACATGACCTGTAATAACTATATCATATACAGGGTCTTCTAGTATAGTGTTACCTCCTGTAATAACTATATAATATACATGACCTCTAATAACTATATAATATACAGGGTTATAATATAGTGTTACCTCCTGTAATAACTATATAATATACTGACCTCTAATAACTATATAATATACAGGGTTACAATATAGTGTTACTGCCTGTAATAACTATATATAATATCCAGTGTCTTCTAGTTATTACAGGAGGTAACACTATATCATATACTTGGCCTGTAATAACTATATCATATACAGGGTCTTCTAGTATAGTGTTGCCTCCTGTAATAACTATATAATATACAGGGTTATAATATAGTGTTACCTCCTGTAATAACTATATATAATATACAGTGTCTTCTAGTTATTACAGGAGGTCACACTATATCATATACAGGGTCTTATAATAGTGTTACCTCCTGTAATAACTATATATAATCTACATGACCTGTAATAACTATATAATATACAGGCTCTTATAGTGTTACCTAATGTAATAACTATATCATATACAGGCTCTTATAATATAGTGTTACCTCCTGTAATAACTATATAATATACAGGGTCTCCTAGTTATTACAGGAGGTAACACTATATTAGATCATATACATGGCCTGTAATAATAACTAGAGCATATACAGGCTCTTATAATATAGTGTTACCTCCTGTAATAACTATATATAATGTACATGACCTTTAATAACTATATATAATATACATGACCTATAATATACAGGGTCTTGTAATATACTCTTGCCTCCTGTAATAACTATATAATATACATGACCTGTAATAACTATAATATACAGGGTCTTCTAGTTATTACAGGAGGTAACACACTATTATATCTCATATATGACCTGTAATAATAATTAGATCATATACAGGCTCTTATAATATAGTGTTACCTCCTGTAAGAACTATATAATATACAGGGTTATAATATAGTGTTACCTCCTGTAATAACTATATCATATATAGGGTCTTCTAGTTATTCCAGGAGGTAACACTATATTATTTCATATACATGGCCTGTAATAATAACTAGATCATATACAGGCTCTTATAATAGTGTTACCTCCTGTAATAACTATAATATACAGGGTCTTCTAGGAGGTAACACACTATTATATCTCATATATGACCTGTAATAACTATCATATACAGGCTCTTATAATAGTGTTACCTCCTGTAATAACTATAATATACAGGGTTATGATATAGTGTTACCTCCTGTAATAACTATAATATACAGGGTCTTCTAGTTATTACAGGAGGTAACACACTATTATATCTCATATATGACCTGTAATAACTAAATCATATACAGGCTCTTATAATATAGTGTTACCTCCTGTAATAACTATATATAATATACATGACCTTTAATAACTATATATAATATACATGACCTATAATATACAGGGTCTTGTAATATACTCTTGCCTCCTGTAATAACTATATAATATACATGACCTGTAATAACTATAATATACAGGGTCTTCTAGTTATTCCAGGAGGTAACACTATATTATTTCATATACATGGCCTGTAATAACTAGATCATATACAGGCTCTTATTATTACAGGAGGTAACACTATATTATAAGAGCCTGTATATGATCTAGTTATTACAGGAGGCAAGAGTATATTACAAGACCCTGTATATTATAGGTCATGTATATTATATATAGTTATTAAAGGTCATGTATATTATATATAGTTATTACAGGAGGTAACACTATATTATAACCCTGTATATTATAGTTATTACAGGAGGTAACACTATAACTATAATATACAGGGTTATAATATAGTGTTACCTCCTGTAATAACTATAATATACAGGGTCTTCTAGTTATTACAGGAGGTAACACACTATTATATCTCATATATGACCTGTAATAACTATATCATATACAGGCTCTTATAATATAGTGTTACCTCCTGTAATAACTATAATATATAGGGTCTTCTAGTTATTATAGGAGGTAACACTATATTATTTCATATACATGGCCTGTAATAACTAGATCATATACAGGCTCTTATAATATAGTGTTACCTCCTGTAATAACTATAATATACAGGGTCTGTACAGTTATTACAGGAGGTAACAGTATTATATCATATACAGGCTCTAGAGATGAGCGAACTTACAGTAAATCCGATTTGTCACGAACTTCTCGGCTCAGCAGTTGATGACTTATCCTGCGTAAATGAGTTCAGCCTTCAGGTGCTCCGGTGGGCTGGAAAAGGTGGATACAGTCCTAAGAGTCTCCTAGGACTGTATCCACCTTTTCCAGCCCACGGGAGCACCTGAAGGCTGAACTCATTTACGCAGGATAAGTCATCAACTGCTGAGCCGAGAAGTTTGTGACGAATCGAATTTACTGCAAGTTCGCTCATCTCTATCAGGCTCTTACAATATAGTGTTACCTCCTGTAATAACTATATCATATACAGGGTCTTATAATATAGTGTTACCTCCTGTAATAACTATATAATATACAGGGTCTAGTTATTACAGGAGGTAACACTCAGGGGTGGGAAATTTTATAAACTACTTGTCCACGGGACTAAAATGGAGCAAAATCTACTTGTCCCTCATGACGACCCACTTGTCTGGCCAATTTTCGCTTTTACGCTCTGATTTTTTTCCTCCTCGCCCTATAATAGCCATAACTACCGTATTTTTCGCCGTATAAGACGCACTTTTTCTTCCCCAAAACTGGGGGGAAAAAGTAGGTGCATCTTATACGGCGAATACACCCCTATTGCGGCAGTCCCTGCGGCAGTCAACGGCCGGGACCCGCGGCTAATACAGGACATTACCGATCGCGGTGATACCCTGTATTAACCCTTCAGACGCGGCGATCAAAGCTGACCGCCGCGTCTGAAGGGAAAGTGACACTAACCCGGCTGTTCGGGAACGCAGCAATTTCACCGCGATATTACCTCCTATGCAGTGGTCTTCAACCTGCGGACCTCCAGATGTTGCAAAACTACAACTCCCAGCATGCCCGGACAGCCGTTGGCTGTCCGGGCATGCTGGGAGTTGGAGTTTTGCAACATCTGGAGGTCCGCAGGTTGAAGACCACTATTGGGTTCAAAATCTAAAATTTTTTTGATCTTGCACCTATAAATTGGGTGCGTCTTATACACCAGTGCGTCATATAGGGCGAAAAATACGGTACCTACTATAATACCTTTTTAATTTTTCAATAACATATTCTCTGAACCAATATATTTTATTTAGGGAAGTGAAATTAAAATAGTAAAAGATAATTTAGCAGATTTGGTTTTCTTTTCTACGCCATTTACCTTGTGGTCAGATAACATGTTAGTTTTATACTTTAGGCGCCTGATTACAGCGATACCAGATTTGTATCGTTTACTTCATGTTTTACTAATTCTGGACATTTTCAAATTTTTGTTTAATTGCCATTTTTTAACCCCTGTAGCTTCATTTTTTTTCCACATACCAGGCTGTATGAGGGCAAATTTTTTGCGCCATAATCTGTTTTTTATCGGTACCATTTTGGTATTGATCTGACTTTTTAATCGCTTAACTTTTTTTCTGGGATATTATAAAAATTGCAAATCTGTGGCTTGGTATTTTCTTTACATTTACCGTACGGGATACATAATGTTATATTTTAATAGGTCGTACAATTACGCACAAAGCGATACCAAATATGTTTATTTTTATTATGTTTACATGTTTTTATATAGGAAAAGGGGGTGATTTGAACTTTTAACATGGAAGGGGTTAAAAGACAACTGCAGCGGTATGACACTTATCCCCTATCCACAGGATAGGGGATAAGTGTTTGATTGCGGGGGATCTGACCGCTGGGACCCCCCCCCCCACGATCTCGCTAACGGGGCGCCGCCATTAGCGCTCATGGTGAGCGCTAAGGTGCCTAGCGTCGACCTAGAGGCGATGGTGACGCACTGTCCCCATACAGTTCTATGGGGGAGACACGAAGGCTGCCTCTCCCATAGAGATGTATGGAGGCGGCACGCCGGCTGCAACATCATCCTGTGGATAGGGGATAAGTGTTAATCACGCTGCAGATGTCCTTTAATGCAGCGGTCTTCAAACTGTGGCCCTCCAGATGATGCAAAACTACAACTCCCAGCATACCCGGACAGCCCTAACCTGTAATAACCATATAATATACAGGGACTTGGGGCTGGACGGAATGACCAAAAATGTGTATGACGTGTTTTTTGTTCATTATGGCGGTTCCCCCCCCCCCCCCCCCGCGCCAAATGATTACTAGCTGCGCTGTACTTTGTATTCCTGTGCCCAGGCTGCAAATATAAAAATAAAAAAACTTTAACTTGCCTTCGTCCTCCCGTTGCTAAAGAACCGGCCTCACTGTCCTCTGTTCTCGCTGTGGTTCTGGGGATGGGAACGTCACAGAGCCTTCAGCCTATCACCGGCCGCAGCGATGTCCCGCCTCGGTCAATGATAGGCTGAGCCCACTGTCATGTAAGGAGCCGGCCAGCTTTTTTATGACAGTGGGATCAGCCTATCATTGACCGAGGCGGGACATCGCTGCGGCCGGTGATAGGCTGAAGGCTCTGTGACGTTCCTATCCCCAGGACCACAGCGAGAACAGAGTACAGTGAGGCCGGTTCCTTAGCAACGGGAGGACGAAGGCAA
>NW_026610537.1:190819-233538 GCF_029499605.1 Hyla sarda
CCACCACAATAGTAGGCAAGCTCCCCCCCCCCACAATAGTAGGCAGCTACCCCCCCAAGTAGCCAGCTCCCCCCCCCCACAATAGTAGGCAGCTCCCCCCCCCCCACAATAGTAGGCAGCTCCCCCCCCCCACAATAGTAGGCCAGCTCCCCCCCCCCCCACAATAGTAGGCAGCTCCCCGCCCCCCCCACAATAGTAGGCAGCTCCAACCCCCCCCCACAATAGTAGGCAGCTCCCCCCCCCCCCACAATAGTAGGCAGCTCCCCCCCCCCCACAATAGTAGGCAGCTCCCCCCCCCCCCACAATAGTAGGCAGGCTCCCCCCCCCCCACAATAGTAGGCAGCTCTCCCCCCCCCCCCACAATAGTAGGCAGCTCCCCCCCCCCCCACAATAGTAGCAGCTCCCCCCCCCCCCACCCCCCCCCCCCCCCCACAATAGTAGGCAGCTCCCCCCCCCACCCCACAGACATATACAGTGTATGGCTGGAGGCTTGTATGTCTGTACTGCTGCCCCCACAGTGTTCCGGTCACCGCTCCTCCGGCCCAGGGTCACATCTACTGCTATGGCCTATGGACCATATCAGTAGGTGCCGGGACCGGAGAGCGATGACCGGAACACTGAAGAAGATGACGCGGTCACTTACCAGGCCCCGGCCAGCGCGCGTTCTCCTGCGACGATCCTGCGGTCCTCCTGCGTCTCTATGGTTGTCAGTGACGTCTCGTGCGTACGACCATAGAGACAGAGAAGCGAAGGACCGAAGGAGGATCGCAGGAGGACGCCGGGGAATGGTGAGTGACCGCCGGACATCCTTATGTCCTGAAAAGATTTTTCAGGACACAGGGATGTCCGGGATAGAATTAGGAATACTTCTTTTTATGTGCCCGGGCCGGCTCCCGTGTGTGGCTGCAGGCGGGGGCCGGCCAGCGCATATAAAAACTAATACTGTATACTAAAAACCAGGGGGCCTCCAGCTGTTGTGAAACTACAACTCCCAGCATGCCCGGACAGACTTTGCCGGTCCGGGCATGCTGGGAGTTGTAGTTTCACAACAGCTGGAGGCCCCCTGGTTTTTAGTATACAGTATTAGGTTTTATATGCTCTGGCCGGCCCCCGCCTGCAGCCACACACGGGAGCCGGCCCGGGCACATAAAAAGAAGTATTCCTAATTCTATCCCGGAGAGCGCAACCCCCCCCCCCCCCCCCCCAGATGTTGCGACCGGCCCCCCCTGCACCCCCCACGAGTGCCTCTGCCACTGGCAGTGTTTGTAAGTTGTGCTGTGGGCGGGCAGGGGAGGTGGTCATTATCGGCAGATTTTTAGTTGTTTCGGCATTTTGCCCAAATAGCTATTTTCGGCCGATATATCGGTGCATCCCTAAACACTATTATATCATTTACAGGCTCTTATTACAGGAGGTAACACTATATTATAACTATATATAATATACATGTACTGCAATAACTATATAATATACAGGGTCTTATAATAGTGTTACCCCCTGTAATAACTATAAAATATACATGGCCTGTAAGAACTATAATATACAGGGTCTTATTACAGGAGGTAACACTATATTATAACTATATATAATATACATGTACTGCAATAACTATATAATATACAGGGTCTTATAATAGTGTTACCTCCTGTAATAACTGTATAATATACATGTACTGCAATAACTATATAATATACAGGGTCTTATAATAGTGTTACCCCCTGTAATAACTATAAAATATACATGTACTGTAATAACTATATAATATACAGGGTCTTATAATAGTGTTACCTCCTGTAATAACTGTATAATATACATGGCCTGTAATTACTATAATATACAGGGTCTTATAGTTATTACAGGAGGTAACACTATTATATCATTTACAGGCTCTTATAATAGTGTTACCTCCTGTAATAACTATATATAATATACATGTACTATAATAACTATATAATATTCAGGGTCTTATAATAGTGTTACTTCCTGTAATAACTATATATAATATACATGGCCTGTAATAATAACTATATAATATATACAGGGTCTTATAATAGTGTTACCTCCTGTAATAACTATATATAATATACATATACTGTAATTACTATATAATATACAGGGTCTTATAGTTATTACAGGAGGTAACACTATTATATAATTTACAGGCTCTTATAATATAGTGTTACCTCCTGTAATAACTATATATAATATACATGTACTATAATAACTATATAATATACAGGGTCTTATAATAGTGTTACTTCCTGTAATAACTATATATAATATACATATACTGTAATTACTATATAATATACAGGGTCTTATAGTTATTACAGGAGGTAAGACTATTATATCATTTACAGGCTCTTATAATATAGTGTTACCTCCTGTAATAACTATATAATATACATGACCTGTAATAACTATATAATATACAGGGTCTTATAATATAGTGTTACCTCCTGTAATAACTGTATAATACAGGGTCTTATAATAATGTTACCGCCTGTAATAACTATATATCAGGGATGTGGAAATCCTATAGCCCGACGCCCGGGACTAGTAGTTTTGGGCGCCGGGCAGGTGAATTGTTTATAGATTTAGTCCTGTATCGGGCCGGACAGACAGACTTCCCCCTTATTTTTCTGTAATGTCGGTGTGAGGCGCAGGAGCCGATGCAAGTCTACACCTCACACCGGCTCAGAGTGTATGGAGGGGGCGGCGGCCTCCAGCTGACTGCAGAGACCCCCCTTATCTCCCCTCCCGGAGGATGGACGGAGCTCAGAAGACACAGCAGGGGGAGAGAAAGGACGGAGACAGCTCCGTGCACAGCTCCCTCCCCCGCGCACAGCTCCCTCCCCCGCGCACAGCTCCCTCCCCCGCGCACAGCTCCCTCCCCCGCGCACAGCTCCCTCCCCCGCGCACAGCTCCCTCCCCCGCGCACAGCTCCCTCCCCCGCGCACTGCTCCCTCCCCCGCTCACTGCTCCCTCCCCCGCACACTGCTCCCTCTAGACAGGACCTAATCCACCACGGGGCGGTTGCTTGTTTGCACGGGGAAAACACAGAGCAGGGGGGGAGGGGGAGGACGGAAATGTCACCTCACACCGGCCGGGACTACAGCTCTGATGTCCACTCATGGCGGGATCAGGTGAGGAGGCAGAGAATACGGGCGGCGGCAGGAAGGGTGGTTATATATGTAGGGTGTGAGTGTATGTGTGATGTGTATGTAATGTATGATGGGGGGCAGCGGCAGGTGTATGAATGATGTGTGTATGTCAGTGTTTCCCAACCAGGGTGCCTCCAGCTGTTGCAAAACTACAACTCCCAGCATGCTCTGGGCATGCTGAGAGTTGTAGTTTTGCAACAGCTGGAGGCACCCTGGTTGGGAAACACTGGTGGATGTGTATGATTTCTATGTGCGATGTGTATGTAATGTATGATGTGTGTATAATGTCTAAGTGTGATGTGTATGTATGTGATGTATGATGTATGATGTGGGGTGGGCAGCGGCAGGTGTGTGTATATATATGTATATGGGGGCAGTGGCTGGTGCATGTATGATATGGGGGCAGTGGCTGGTGCATGTATGATGTGGGGGGCAGTGGCCGGTGTATGTATATGTGTATGTAATGTATGATATGGGGGCAGTGGCTGGTGCATGTATGATATGGGGGCAGTGGCTGGTGTATGTATGATATGTGTATGTATGTATATGATATGGGGGCAGTGGCCGGTGCATGTATGATATGTGTATGTATGATATGATATGGGGGCAGTGGCTGGTGTATGTATGATATGTGTATGTATGATATGATATGGGGGCAGTGGCTGGTGTATGTATGATATGTGTATGTATGTATATGATATGGGGGCAGTGGCTGGTGCATGTATGATATGGGGCAGTGTCTGGTGTATGTATGATATGGGGGCAGTGGCTGGTGTATGTATGATGTGTGTATGTATATGATATGGGGGCAGTGGCCGGTGCATGTATGATATGTGTATGTATGATATGATATGGGGGCAGTGGCCGGTGCATGTATGATGTGTATGTATATGATATGGGGGCAGTGGCTGGTGTATGTATGATATGTGTATGTATGTATATGATATGGGGGCAGTGGCTGGTGCATGTATGATATGGGGCAGTGTCTGGTGTATGTATGATATGGGGGCAGTGGCTGGTGTATGTATGATATGGGGCAGTGTCTGGTGTATGTATGATATGTGTATGATATGATATGGGGGCAGTGGCTGGTGTATGTATGATATGGGGGCAGTGGCTGGTGTATGTATGATATGGGGGCAGTGGCTGGTGTATGTATGATATGGGGCAGTGTCTGGTGTATGTATGATATGTGTATGATATGATATGGGGGCAGTGGCTGGTGTATGTATGATATGGGGGCAGTGGCTGGTGTATGTATGATATGGGGGCAGTGGCTGGTGTATGTATGATATGGGGGCATTGGCTGGTGTATGTATGATATGGGGCAGTGTCTGGTGTATGTATGATATGGGGCAGTGTCTGGTGTATGTATGATATGGGGGCAGTGGCTGGTGTATGTATGATATGGGGGCATTGGCTGGTGTATGTATGATATGGGGGCAGTGGCTGGTGTATGTATGATATGGGGGCATTGGCTGGTGTATGTATGATATGGGGGCAGTGGCTGGTGTATGTATATGATATGGGGGCAGTGGCTGGTGTATGTATGATATGTGTATGTATGATATGGGGGCAGTGGCTGGTGTATGTATGATATGGGGGCAGTGGCTGGTGTATGTATGATGTGTATGTATGAATGTTTTGTATAGGAGCGGACTGTCACGTCGGGCATTAGGGCAGTTGTACCATCTAATTTTATTTATTTTTGGTGGCCCCCGCACTAAATTACACCCCCAGAATCCCCCCCTTCATACTCACCCGCCAACCAAGAGCCCCACGGATGCAGACAAACACGCCCGAACCAAAACTACAACTCCCAGCATGTTGGACCATAACCTAAACTGTAGAACTATAAAGTGTAACATGCTGGGAGTTGTAGTTTTGGTTCGGGTCAGCTGCAGAGCTATAGGCTGCATCAGGGCATGCTGGGTGTTGTAGTTACTAACTGTAATTCCCTGTATTCCCTGACACAGACTATGGCTCTGCAGCTGACACAAACCAAAACTACAACTCCCAGCATGTTACACAATAACCTTAACTGTAATACTATACAGTGCAACATGCTGCAACACCCACACAACCATAGACTGTATCAGGGCATGCTGGGAGTTGTAGTTATCTAGTAACTAAATGCAACTTCCAGCATTTTCTGACACAAAATGCAGGATATAAACTGGAGAAGCAGAACCCCCCCCCCCTCCCCCCAGTAACACATAAGTCCCTATTGAGACTGAAAAATAGTGATTAAAATATTGTAAAAAGTGCGTATACATGTGCGTATACATATATATACATGTACTGTAATAACTATATAATATACAGTTTTTGATATTATGCTGAGAAGCAATCAGATCATTATACAAGATTGTAGATGTGCACCATGTCTGTTTTTCTACCCGAATTCACTATATAATATACAGGCTCTTATAATATAGTGTTACCTAATGTAATAACTATATGATATACAAGGTTATAATAGTGTTCGCCTGTAATAACTACATAATATACATGGCCTATAATATACAGGGTTATAATACTGTTACCTCCTGTAATAAGAACATATTACATGTACTGTAATAACTATATAATATACAGCGTTATAATACAGTTACCTCCTGTAATTAATAGAATATACATGGCCTATAATATACACAGTTCATAGGGATCGACCGATTATCGGTTTGGCCGATATTCACGATTTTGGATATTATCGGTATTGGCAATTACCTTGCCGATAATGCCCCGATGGGGCTCCCGATGCTGTCCCAGGGGCTCCCGATGCTGTCCCAGGGGCTCCCGATGCTGTCCCAGGGGCTCCCGATGCTGTCCCAGGGGCTCCCGATGCTGTCCCAGGGGCTCCCGATGCTGTCCCGCTGCTCCAGCGTCGTCTTCGGGATCCTGTGGCTGCTTCCGCATCTTCTGCAGGGTCGGGGCCTCGCTTTCTGGTGACGTTATTACGCTGCTGCGCTGGCACGGCGTGCGCACGACGTAATAATGCAGGAAAGCAAGGTCCGGACCCCGGAAAAGATGTAGAAGACGCCGGAGGATCGCGAAGTGGACCCGGAGCAGCGGGGATAGGTAAGTGAACCTGCCCGGGATGCTTAAACTGCTATCAGACAGAAGCTCAAGCATTTTGTGCTGTTGGATAGCAGTTAATGCGATGGCCCCCACATATAAAAGCATCTTATGTCAATGCTGACATCGACATGCGATGGCCTCTGAGATGCCATCGTATGTCGATTTGATCATATGTCGGGGCCATCGCATGTCGGGGGGTTACTGTATATAGATATAATGTCCTGTAATATCTACGTTATCTCACAAATATACCTGATAAGTCTTGTGAGATCTGTAGCTTATTACATGGGTCCAAGTAATATCCCTGATGTTCTGTAATCTCTATTATATCCTAGCATGTCCTATATCTAAGTTCTTACATGACCTATAATATCACAGATATTACATGTCATATCTCATCTATGCAGTATCCTTCTGATAATCAAGATATTGTGTCCAATGACAGATAATATGATGATATGCATGTATTATCCCTGATGTTACATGTCATTAATTTAATATCTAAACTATCTTGGTTAAGGTCATATCTATATAATATCCTGGTCACATGTCCTAAAAGACCTAGGTGATAACCCTCTAATATACCATAGATTTCATGTTCTGCAATATCTACATCTTATCCAGGTTATTACACTCCCTTTAATACCCATGTAATATCCATATATTAGAAGTCAAGATCCTGCCCCATATATATCCTGACTGGTATCGGCCCTACAATATCCCATTTATCACATGCCCTGTAATATCCTGGGACTGATGTCTTGACTAGTATCTACACCATATATATCCCAGTAATGTCCTGGCTGTTATCTGCCCTATAATACCCCAGTTATTGTGTACCTTGGCTGTTATCTTCGCTATCATACCCTGGTTATTACATAATCTGACTTGTATTTACCCTGTAATACCCCAGTTATTGTGTGTTTTGGTAATGATCTGCCCTCATACCCTGGTTTAAATCTCCTGACTAGTATCTTCTGTAGAACAGCTCAGTTTTTATAGATCCCGACTGGAATGTGCTGTGACCTGTTTGATTTTCTTCTAGAAACGGATGTCTGTGACAGAGGGTGGCATTAAGTACCCTGAAACTACAGAGGGTGGTCGGCCCAAGTTGGGGGGACTGATGGACCCTCGTCAAGGGGTGATTGAGCGCACTGGACGCTGTCAGACATGTGCAGGTATGTTCCTGGGGATCCGTTCTGGGCAGTTGTGATTTGGAGGGATATTTAGGTTAGAGTCGGCATTCTTACCAGGGTTATGACCACATGATCGTCTTTCTCTCTTACCAGGAAATATGACCGAATGCCCTGGCCACTTTGGGCACATCGAGCTGGCTAAGCCGGTCTTCCATGTGGGATTTCTGGTGAAGACCATGAAGGTTTTGCGTTGCGTTTGTTTCTTCTGCTCAAAGTTGCTGGTGGACGCGGTATGTTGGGTCTCCATAATGCTTGGAGACTGCTGCTTTTCTGTTCAGTCTTTTAATTAAAATGTCTTTTCTTTAGAATAACCCCAAAATCAAGGACATTCTGACCAAATCAAAAGGCCAGCCGAAGAAGCGCCTGACCCACGTGTATGAGCTGTGTAAGGGGAAGAACATCTGCGAGGGTGGCGAGGAGATGGACAACAAGTTTGGGATGGATCAGAATGAAGGGGATGAGGATATTACGAAGGAGAAGGTGAGTGCCCCCTCCCCTCTTTTCAAATTCACACAAGGGATTTACTAAAACCGCCTAATTCATATACTGTACAAATGTAGGTGACAGTTCAGAAGCGCCAAAGGTTGTCACATGACTCGCAACAATGGATCGGTCTGACTCCCCTGTAGACTGCCTATTCTTTGTTTCCACTGTGTTTTTTATTTATTTTTGTTTTAATACTTTTACATGCCCCTTTCTGCACATGCCACACCCCTTTCCTGATAAGCCACACCCATTGTGTAGTAGGCATAGTAAGTGGGGCTGTTATTTTTGAGGCATCAGCTAGTTTTCAGAGCTCGCCCATTGTGCACGGGCAGAGATTGTCTTCAATCTGATTGCCCCTACCATGTGTGCAGAGAATAGGCTCTACCTTCCTGCAGCTTGGCTTACACCAGTCCAGGCTCTTCAAGGCAACCATGGCTTCTCCAAGAAACATGCTGCCTGTCTGTCCTGTTATGTAATGCTGGTGGTTTATTCTGGTATAGAACCTGTTCTACATGTATTGGTGGGAGTTGTAGTGCAGTGTCATTACCAGCAGTTCTTTTTCAGGGCCATGGCGGCTGTGGGCGTTACCAGCCTAGAATCAGACGTTCCGGACTCGAACTTTATGCAGAATGGAAGCACGTTAACGAGGACTCGCAGGAAAAAAAAATTCTTTTGAGTCCAGAGCGGGTTCATGAGATCTTCAAGCGCATTACAGATGAGGAGTGCTTCATCCTGGGAATGGAGCCGCGATATGCTCGACCTGAGTGGTTGATTGTTACCGTTCTGCCGGTTCCTCCATTATGTGTGCGGCCTGCAGTTGTCATGCAAGGATCAGCCAGGAACCAGGTGGGTAGACTTATATACCGTATAATACTCCGACTATGACTGGCAGAGGACTAAGTTTCCTAAAATTCCTCGTCCTCCAGGACGATCTGACGCACAAATTGGCCGATATTGTGAAAATCAACAATCAGCTAAGAAGAAATGAACAGAATGGTGCGGCAGCCCACGTCATTGCTGAGGATGTGAAGCTCCTGCAGTTCCATGTGGCCACAATGGTAGACAACGAGCTGCCTGGACTCCCCAGGGTATGTGTTGTGACATTAAGGAAGGGAATGGGGCACTTACAGTATGGGGGCTTCGCTTCTTGTTTGGAAGACTAGTTACCAAACGGATTATTGTGCTGACTAATTGGTCCTCTCTGGTTTACTCCCTCAGGCCATGCAAAAATCTGGGCGTCCTCTTAAATCTTTAAAGCAACGATTGAAAGGGAAGGAAGGAAGAGTTAGAGGAAACTTGATGGGAAAGAGAGTAGACTTCTCTGCCCGAACAGTTATCACTCCAGATCCAAACCTTTCCATTGACCAAGTTGGAGTGCCGCGCTCCATTGCTGCAAATATGACCTTTCCAGAGATAGTAACCCCCTTCAATATTGACCGGTGAGTGCAGTTATTTCATCCTGATGATTACTTATATGGTGCCAACAGGGCTGTTGCTTAGTCCAAGCATAGCGTCCAGTGCCAGGACAGTATATAGAAGTCTCTTAGAAACATGTGTCAATGGTGTGTACACAGACATCAAGGATTTTCATCTCCTGTGCTGGAGGCCTTCTCTACTGTTCATTCTATTTCCACACTATATGGATGTTGTTTTCGCAAGACTGCTGAGCTGGCATATTTTATTTTTCTGTGCTTTTATACACCGCTTATCCCTGTTCCCAAGAGCTTACAATTAAAACTTTTGTCCAGCCGGTGTTTAAAGCTTTTTGCATCTCTTGTTTCAATTGACTTCAGGCTACAGGAGCTGGTGAGACGAGGAAACAGTCAGTATCCTGGCGCCAAGTACATCATCCGAGATAACGGTGATCGTATTGATCTGAGATTCCATCCGAAGCCCAGTGACCTGCATTTACAGATTGGCTATAAGGTGAGATTGAAGGGCTTGATCACTCCAGTCCTAGGCTACAGCAAGGCTTCAGTCTTATGTAATGGCTTCTGCTGTGTGGTTACCCCCAGGTGGAGAGACACATGTGCGATGGAGATATAGTCATCTTCAACAGACAGCCAACGCTGCACAAAATGTCTATGATGGGACACAGAGTCCGCATTTTGCCATGGTCCACCTTCCGACTGAACCTAAGGTGAGTTCCTTTCCTCTATTGAAACTATTTACTATGAAACGTTTGGGTGTTTCAGTAAAATCATAGTTTGAAAAACCTGGGACCCGGGCTAGTAGGCATAGAGGGGGTCTTTGCAGCTGTGCCCTACCAGCTTTGGGTGACTTGTCTATCTCTGTGTATAGGGGGAGACACAATACTCAGGGCCAGGAACTGCCACAATTGTGTTTTAGGTTAATTCCTAGTTTTCTGGGACCCTGTGCTGTAGGCAGCATAAAACTGGTTTCCTTTAAGTTCAGGAGCTTAGAAGTTTTTCTTTTCTAGTGTGACCACTCCGTACAATGCTGACTTTGATGGGGATGAGATGAATTTGCACCTTCCACAGTCTCTGGAGACACGGGCAGAGATTCAGGAGCTTGCCATGGTTCCTCGTATGATAGTCACTCCTCAGTCCAACAGACCAGTTATGGGCATTGTGCAGGACTCGCTGACTGCAGTCCGAAAATTCACAAAGAGAGATGTCTTCTTGGAGAGGGTAAGTAAATGCCCCTGAGGGGACGTTCACATGGGTCGGGTTTGCTTTAGGCTGGGGATCTCTTGCTGTTCTAGTTCTGCAGTCATGCGGGACACTCAGGATTAGGTTCTTATTTCTTTATCATCACTATCCTTAGGCTATGCTCAAACAGCACTTTCATGTGTATTTTGGGGTAGAACATGTTTAAAAAAAAAATACATTTCAAATATGTTTAAACATGTGCCAAAACAATACAGCCTGAGAAAAACCTGCGCATTTTGCAACCTTCTACGGTGTGAAGATTTGTATGTGGTCCCAGTCTTTGCCTTTTTGTTGCGGTCTTATAAAGAAAAAGAAGGTGCCATAAAACATAACCTTTAATACTATCCAAAAAATTCACACAATCATAAAAAAGTGTAGAAGTCAAAATAATACGATCACCAAACCATAAATGATGATTCTATACATCCCGCAATTTTTGCATGGGTCAAAAAGTGATGATAAATACCATGATGTATGTGGGCATCAGATTATAGATAATAAACCAAAATGTACATGAAATAACCCCTTACTATACACCCAACTCGTTTCTGTTAATAGTCAGACCAAACTTCCTCAGGGGTTAAAGAACCGTAAAGGGTATAGAACTACATATGCAAGATACTAAAAATAAAAATAGTATCAAAAAATTGCAGCTCACGACCACATCAAAAGGAAAACATTATCAAAATCTCCCCAGAGGGTAATATAGCCTGCAATGGGCCAGGTGCCTCATAGGTGCGGAGAGAGAGACTATAATCTCTATCGCACACACTGTGGCAATGTACCATGCATTATGGACCTAGGAGCAAAGAGGAAAAAACCAAATACAGCACTCAATAAATGATAGGTGCTTACCCTCTCCTGGCGCAGTATAAGAAAAGGAATACTGGAATAAAGGAGGCCAATAAATGCTGCCAAAAAAAAGAGCTGGGGTGCATAATAGTAAGCTGGAGGTATGATAACCACATAAACAAAACTAAATGCCTGCTATAAAACGCTAGGTGTTACTTACTTGTATACAGTGTTAGCCGAAGCTCGACCCTGCAGTGGACCTGTCCTGTACTGGGGACGCATGCCATATGTGCGCATCAGCGTCTTATTTATAGAGGCAACGCTTCCGGGACCCATCACATGAGCGTTACCCACGTGACTATTTCAATGGGCGCGACTCCCTGCCAGAGCCGACAGACGATAGTGACGAGGATCGCAATCAATAAAGTAGGTAATATGGAGAAGCAAACTGATTCAATGGTAGGTTGCTACAGGGATATGCAATACCATGGTAGGCAATTTGATGAGATCATGGAAATAACTAACAATTATAAGAAAAGATTTATATTGATATGGAAAGTTAATGTCAGAGAGAGATCACAGCACACTGAACATTTATATTTTTACTAGATATTTTCTGTTGTGGTCCTAAGCGATACAAAATTCTTTCTGTTTCAGGGGGAGGTTATGAATTTGCTGATGTTTCTCTCCACATGGGATGGAAAAGTTCCGCAACCAGCCATCCTGAAGCCTCGTCCTCTCTGGACCGGCAAGCAGATTTTTTCTTTGATCGTTCCAGGGCATATTAACTGTATCCGAACTCACAGCACCCACCCAGATGATGAAGACAGTGGGCCCTATAAGCATATCTCTCCAGGAGACACAAAGGTGGGTATGGGTGATGTCCTACAGACTATGCTCTTCTTATGGTGCTGCCGGACTATTCATAGGACTCTGCCTTTGTCTTCAGGTCATTGTAGAGAATGGAGAGCTGATTATGGGAATCTTATGTAAGAAATCTCTGGGAACATCAGCTGGATCGCTGGTACACATTTCTTACCTGGAGATGGGCCATGATACCACTCGTCTCTTCTACTCCAATATTCAGACTGTCATCAATAACTGGCTTCTCATTGAGGGTATGTGTGTGGCCCTAGTCTGCTCTTCTGGGTATATAGAACAGGCTAGTAGGGAATACACCTAATATATTTCCTCTTACACAGGTCACACTATTGG
Source organism: Hyla sarda (assembly GCF_029499605.1). Taxonomy (NCBI): domain Eukaryota; kingdom Metazoa; phylum Chordata; class Amphibia; order Anura; family Hylidae; genus Hyla; species Hyla sarda. The sequence continues at coordinate 203,426 of NW_026610537.1, forward strand.
AATTGGAGACTCTATTGCTGATGCAAAGACTTACCAGGATATTCAGAACACCATCAAAAAAGCAAAGCAGGATGTAATAGAGGTGAGGGCTGTTAGCATCCATCTTTTGGCATTCATGCCACACCCTTTAGTACCCTAAATCATCATCAACTCCTCCTGTGCAGGTCATTGAGAAGGCCCATAATAATGAGCTGGAGCCCACCCCTGGAAACACCCTACGTCAGACATTTGAGAACCAGGTGAACAGAATCCTCAATGACGCCAGAGATAAAACTGGTTCATCTGCCCAGAAATCTTTGTCTGAGTATAACAACTTCAAGTCTATGGTGGTGTCTGGGGCTAAGGGATCCAAGATTAACATCTCCCAGGTAAGCTCTTATTTCTTGGGTTGTGGCCGAGGCCTTGCACAGATAGCAGAGATACTTCATTCCCTTATTTTGTAGGTTATTGCTGTTGTTGGTCAACAAAACGTTGAAGGTAAACGCATCCCCTTTGGTTTCAAACATCGGACACTTCCTCACTTCATCAAGGATGATTATGGCCCTGAAAGCAGAGGCTTTGTGGAGAACTCGTACCTTGCCGGCCTCACTCCAACGGAGTTCTTTTTCCACGCTATGGGAGGGAGAGAAGGTCTTATTGATACAGCTGTGAAAACTGCTGAGACTGGTGAGATGATCTGTCTGCATACGTGCTCCATGTATGTACACATGCTCCTTATAACACTAGGGTCAGTACAGATGGAATCTGCAGAAATCCACATTAAATCTTTCATGTCTGAACCTGGCCAATTGCTCTAATGGAGTCTGTCACCCAAACCATCCTGAGGTGTATAATGGTCTAAACCTGATAATTCTCTTCATTCTGCAGGTTACATTCAGAGACGTTTGATCAAGTCTATGGAGTCTGTGATGGTGAAGTACGATGCCACAGTACGGAATTCCATAAATCAGGTGGTACAGCTGAGGTACGGAGAGGATGGGCTGGCTGGAGAAGGTGTAGAGTTCCAAAATCTTGCTACTCTGAAACCATCCAACAAAGCCTTTGAGAAAAAGTGAGTAGTGGCTTATATGATTGCTGTGTGTCTGCAGAGAACTATGCTACTGATGGGGGGTCTGTAGAGGACTGTGAACAATCCTGATGGGGGTCTGTAGAGGACTGTGCTACTGATGGGGGTCTGTAGAGGACTGTGTACAATCCTGATGGGGTTTGTAGAGGACTGTGCTACTGATGGGGGTCTGTAGAGGACACGGTGTGCAATCCTGATGGGGTCTGTAGAGGACACGGTTAGGGATGTCCCGATACCATTTTTTTTTAAACAGAGTAAGAGTACCAATACTTTAATTCTAGTACTCGCCGATACCAAGTACGAGTACTTATATTTTAAAGGGAATCTGACACCAGGGTGACCTGGTTTCTGGCGCTGTTTACCGTATCATATGTGGGTCCTTGTTGTGTACAATATAAGCGGCTGCTGTAGTAGGAGCCAAGATTTCTCTCTTCTCCATTGGACAAAACAGGGAATTTGCATTGGCGGTGACACCTATGACCACATGGTGAGCAGCGGCAGAAACCGGGTCACCTGCACTATCTACCCATAAATTCAAGTTAGTGCAGGTCACTCTGCTGTAAGATTGCCTTTAATAGTAGGGAGTATTCCACTTCAGACATTAGCAGCAGCCCCCCACCCCCGCTTAGACGGCAGCAGCAGGCCCCCCCACCCTACCCCCGCTTAGACATTAGTAGAAGCCCCCCTCCTTGCAGGCAGCTCACCTCCTCTGTCGGGTGCTGGTGCTGCCTCTCCATTGCCCTGTCCTCCGGTCCGTATCATGTCATCCTATGGAGGAGCATGTGACGCGGAGTGACGTGTGTGTCACATGCTCCTCCATTGGGCTACATGATGCAGCCCGGAGGATGGAAGAACGGGACAGTGGAGCAGCACCAGGTATCGGGCATGGTTTCGGGGACATTAAACGAGTCCCAGATATCATGCAAATAGCTAGTATCTGCCCCGATACCAGTATCGGGACATCCCTAGACACTGTGTACAATCCTGATGGGGTCTGTAGAGGACACGGTGTACAATCCTGATGGGGTCTGTAGAGGACACGGTGTACAATCCTGATGGGGCCTGTAGAGGACACGGTGTGCAGTCCTGATGGGGCCTGTAGAGGACACGGTGTGCAGTCCTGATGGGGCCTGTAGAGGACACGGTGTGCAGTCCTGATGGGGCCTGTAGAGGACACGGTGTGCAGTCCTGATGGGGCCTGTAGAGGACACGGTGTGCAGTCCTGATGGGGCCTGTAGAGGACACGGTGTGCAGTCCTGATGGGGCCTGTAGAGGACACGGTGTGCAGTCCTGATGGGGCCTGTAGAGGACACGGTGTGCAGTCCTGATGGGGCCTGTAGAGGACACGGTGTGCAGTCCTGATGGGGCCTGTAGAGGACACGGTGTGCAATCCTGATGGGGTCTGTAGAGAACTGTGCTACTGATGGGGTCTGTAGTGGACACTGTGGGCAGTCCTGATGGGGTCTGTAGAGGTGTGCAGTCCTGATGGGGCCTGTAGAGGAGACGGTGTGCAGTCCTGATGGGGTCTGTAGAGGACACTGTGGGCAGTCCTGATGGGGTCTGTAGAGGTGGGCAGTCCTGATGGGGCCTGTAGAGGACACGGTGTGCAATCATGATGGTGTCAGTACTGGGCTCTGCTCCTGACAGTGTCTGTTTCTAGGTTTAAGTTTGACTATGCCAATGAGCGTGCTCTGAGAAGAACTCTACAGGAGGATGTGGTGAAGGATATCCTCAGTAATGCGCACATTCAGAATGAGCTGGAGAAGGAGTTTGAGAAGATGAAGGAGGACAGAGAGGTCCTGAGAGTTATCTTCCCCACTGGTGACAGTAAGGTAAGGGACTAGAATTCACACTGATCTGGGGGATATCGCGTTGGGTTTCAGTACTGAGCATTACTGTCTTTGCTCTAGGTCGTTCTGCCATGTAATCTCCTCAGGATGATCTGGAACGCACAGAAGATATTCCACATTAACACCCGCATGCCCTCAGACCTACATCCCATCAAAGTTGTTGATGGTAAGAATTGTGATGTCTCCAGGACCCGGTGCTCTGTATGTTACTTGCTGGCTGTGATGCACATATCAGTCATTGGACTCAGACGGACTTGACTAGATCTTTTGTTAGAATGTTTACCATTAAGTACATTGCAATTTCTTATTTATTTTTTTCATTCCTCCAATGAGGTGTCAAGGAGCTGAGTAAGAAGTTGGTAATTGTAAACGGGGATGATCCCTTGAGTCGCCAAGCACAGGAGAATGCCACATTATTGTTCAACATCCACCTGCGCTCAACGCTGTGCAGCCGGAGGATGGTGGAGGAGTTCAGGCTCAGCTGTGAGGCCTTCGACTGGCTACTAGGAGAAATAGAGTCCAAGTTCAACCAGGCCATTGTAAGAATCTTCCTTCTGTGTATGTCTTCTATACCTGATATGTATACATTTGTGTAATGAAACTGTTCTCCAGGCTCATCCGGGAGAGATGGTGGGAGCTCTGGCCGCTCAGTCTCTTGGGGAGCCAGCCACACAGATGACATTGAACACTTTCCACTACGCCGGTGTCTCAGCTAAAAACGTCACTCTGGGTGTCCCTCGTCTGAAGGAGTTAATAAACATTTCCAAGAAACCAAAGACTCCTTCACTGACTGTCTTCTTGCTGGGACAATCTGCTCGTGATGCTGAAAGGGCAAAGGTCAGAGTGGTGACATCTTGAAGTGAGTGTTGTATCTGTAACACCAGAGACTGTAACACTTTTTATTTATTTTTTTGTTCAGGATATCTTGTGCCGCTTGGAACACACAACGCTGCGTAAAGTCACTGCCAATACAGCAATTTACTATGATCCAAACCCGCAGAACACTGTGGTGGCTGAAGACCAGGAATGGGTCAATGTATACTATGAGATGCCAGACTTTGATGTGACCAGGATCTCCCCGTGGCTGCTTCGTGTAGAACTTGACCGAAAACACATGACTGACCGGAAACTGACAATGGAGCAGATAGCAGAGAAGATCAATGCTGGTGAGTCCCCGAGGGTCTGGCTCTTACTGCAGAGGTTTTGTATGGCACTTGAAGTCTTGTAGGGATGTCCCAATACCATTTTTCTTTTTACAAGTTCAGATCCAAATATTATATATATCATTATTTATTTTTTATATATATATATATATAGATAGATAGATAGATAGATAGATATAGGAAGGGCATATACATATTTTTTTTCTTTAATCTAAAAGGGGGGGAGGGGGTCATTCACGTTTGTTTCCCCCCCCCCCCCCCAACTTGTACTCGTGCAAATGTCCAGTATCGGTCCCTATACCAGTATCAGTATCGGGACATCCCTAGTATGTAGGTTTAAGCCTCCAAAGTTTCTGATAAGTTTCCTAATAACCCTAATGTATAGAGGTAATTCCCAAACTGCTTCCTATAACTTATCCGGGCTGTAAGGAGCCATTTCTCTCCTGGTTCTGACTGGTTATTTACACAGTGTGGTCAGACTTTTCCTCTACAACTGGGAAGACTACATGAGTTCCTCCCCTCAATCTTTCAAGGATCACCTAGGCCAGGTTCCAGCACAGAATCATGGTACTGGTTGTTCTTCTTCTGCTAGGCAGTGCCTAGTGTTAGGGGGTCACAGCAGCTTACGTGCCTACATGATGCCCTACCAGTGACTTCATAATCTCACCACATCATTAAATGTTATGATTTACTTGGAGGCCTATCCATGTGATATCCTTTTAGCAGATAAGCCGTGAAGTCAACAAGTCAGATATGACCTCTGATCCTTATGTAATGATGCCTTTCTTTGTTCCAGGCTTTGGAGATGATCTAAACTGTATATTTAATGACGATAATGCTGAGAAGCTGGTTCTGAGAATACGTATCATGAACAGTGAGGAGAATAAGATGCAAGAGGTGAGATACAAAGTGGTTAAAGCCGCATGGACGTCTTCTGCCGCCTTCTGTTACTGATCTATTTCCTGCCTTTTCACAGGAGGAAGAAGTAGTTGACAAAATGGATGATGATGTGTTCCTCCGCTGCATTGAGTCTAATATGCTGACAGATATGACCCTACAGGGGATTGAGCAGATCAGCAAGGTAGGTGACGTGTCATCTGTGGTTTGCCTAGGCCAACCATGAGGAGAATGCGGTGGCATCAGGTGTTTGGAGAAGATATTCAATGCTGTCTCCCTTGTTTCCAGGTTTACATGCACTTACCTCAGACAGACAACAAGAAGAAGATCATAATAACAGAGGACGGAGAGTTCAAGGCTCTTCAGGAATGGATCCTTGAGACGGATGGAGTCAGCTTGATGCGGGTTTTGAGTGAAAAAGATGTTGATCCTGTGCGGACTACATCCAATGACATTGTAGAGATCTTCACTGTAAGTCTGGGCTTCATTATTTGTTTGCTCTTTCTCTTCCCGCTTGGGCCTTGAGTTGTATTGTCTCCATCTTTCAGGTTCTGGGGATAGAGGCTGTCAGGAAAGCTCTGGAGAGAGAATTGTACCACGTAATCTCCTTTGACGGCTCTTATGTGAACTATCGGCACTTGGCCCTCCTGTGTGACACTATGACCTGTAGAGGCCACTTGATGGCGATCACTCGTCACGGTGTGAACAGGCAGGACACCGGACCACTCATGAAGTGTTCCTTTGAAGAAACGGTGGGTGCAGTCCTTTTTTAATCCTTGTGCAAATTATGCAGGATGTCATTAGTCTGTGAATAACTCTTTCCCTCCTCTACAGGTGGATGTCCTCATGGAGGCAGCAGCACATGGGGAAACCGATCCCATGAAGGGGGTGTCTGAGAACATCATGTTGGGGCAGCTGGCTCCCGCTGGAACCGGCTGCTTTGATCTTTTATTGGATGCAGAGAAATGTAAATTTGGAATGGAGATTCCTACAAACATCCCTGGGCTGGGAGTGGCCGGACGTAAGTAGTGATGGAATATGTGGTCACTTTGGCTCTGTCTGATTCTTTTATATTTATTTAGAGAGAGATATTATATTATACATGTATATATATATGTATGTGTGTGTGTATATTATATAATTTTTTTTTTTATATATAATATATATATTATATATAATTTTTTTTTTTTTTCTTCAGCAACTGGAATGTTCTTTGGAACTGCCCCAAGCCCAATGGGGGGAATGTCTCCAGCCATGACACCATGGAACCAAGGTGCTACCCCAGCCTACGGAGCCTGGTCCCCGAGTCTAGGTATGGCATTTCTAAAAGTATATGCCCAGCATGCAGTGGGCTTTGATTTTAGTTTGTGTCCCAGGTTTTCTTATAGTCATTCACCTTGTAACAATACGAGCATCTTCTCATTGAACGGAAGACGTTCTGGACACTAATGCTTATGACCTTTATTTTACAGGAAGTGGCATGACCCCTGGAGCTGCTGGCTTCTCTCCCAGTGCTGCCTCTGATGCCAGTGGCTTCAGTCCAGGCTATTCTCCTGCCTGGTCTCCCACACCAGGTTCTCCTGGTTCTCCCGGTCCCTCAAGTCCGTACATTCCTTCTCCAGGTAAGAGCCAGGACCTTAGATTATTTCCATGCTGCTTCATCTTGTGGAGGGCTTATTGGATATTTGTTACATCAGCAGAGCTTTGTCTACCTAAAGCCTTTTTGTCCGCTCGGTGTATTGAATCATTTCACAAGGATTCTTATATATGTAGCAGATAATCTCTTTTCTAACCCTGCAGATCTGACATGATTGTATCAGCCTTGTGCTAGCAATCCTCTGTCTTCCCTGCACTACAGAAGTCTTATCACCAGCGCATTTCTGCTCCTTTAGAATCTTAACCACTTGCTGACCACTCATTGACTTTTTTAGGCTGGTGTCAACTAAGCGTCCTTTTAGGCTTCTTGCAGAATGCAGGCATGACCACTGGGATCTCCAAAGTGAAGACGTGGGATGGTTTTAGTCCCTGCCCTTAAATCGTGGTATACACAGTACTCCATGAGCGCTGTGTATACTGCTCAGCAGGAGGCCATATGGTTTGCTGTTCTGCCAATGGTGATTGCTGCTGCAGGGTCTTAGGAGACAGAGTGAGGATCAGGGCTGTCTTCCCCTTGTATCTGGGGCTAATGTGTCAGCTAGAGGAGAAATCTTCAGTATTAAAAATGTCTTATGACCTTATGGGGTGCACAAAAGGTAAATATGTAAATTTTAGATGACAAGTATTTTAATCAGTTTTGTTTTATATGCTTTATCTCTAACCTCTATAATAGAAATGGCTGTAAAAGAAAGGGGACACAATTGAAAATTATTTAAAGGGGTACTCCGTTGTAAAACTTTTATTTATTTTTCTCTCAAATCAACTAGTGCCAGAAAGCTATACAGATTTGTAAATTACTTCTTTTAGAAAATCTCAACCCTTATCAGTACCTATCAGCTGTTGCATGCTCCACAGGAAGTTGTGTAGTTCTTTTAAATCTGACCAGTGCTCTCTGCTGACACCTCTGTCCATATCAGGAACTTTCCGGAGCAGGAGAGGTTTGCTATGGGGATTTGCTCCTACTCTGGGCAGTTCCTAACATGGGCAGACGTGTCAGAGAGTACTGTGGTCAGACAAAAACTCAACTTCCTCTGTAGTTATTATACAGCAGCAGATAAATACTGGAAGGGTTAAGATTTTTATATAGAGGTAACTAGAGATGAGGGAAGTTAGTGCTTCGATTCGTCACGAACTTCTCGGCTCGGTGCATTCTGACTTTATTCTGCATAAATTAGTTCAGCTTTCAGGTGCTCCGGTGGCTTGAAAAGGTGGATACAGTCCTAGGAGAGTCTCCAGCCACTGGAGCACCTGAAAGCTGTACTAATTTATGCAGGATAGTCAGCCACCGCCGAGCCGAGAAGTTTGTGACGTATCGAATCAGTGTAACTTTGCTTATCTCTAGAGGTAACCTACAAATCTGTTTTTCTGGAGCAAGTTGATATGAAAGTTGTTTTCCACCAGAGTACCCCTTGTGCTATTTAAAAGATTTTATAAAATTATTGGTTGTTTTCACCTATAGTACAAAAAATTACTAAAATAAAAATAAAAGCACAAATATTATTTAAATACTTGAACAAGAGAGAACTGTATAGCCTCAAATCCGCATGTACTAGAGATGTCTGGTCACATAATGGTTAAAGTCACATGACTAAGCTGGTATAGCATCGGAAATGATGATCTGCAGTCACTCCGGATGTGGGGGCACTTGTGTTTATCCTTCATTGTAACTTTTATAACTGTTATTTTCCTCTACAGGTGGCGCTATGTCTCCAAGTTATTCCCCCACTTCTCCAGCTTATGAACCAAGGAGTCCTGGAGGCTATACTCCGCAAAGCCCCAGTTACTCCCCCACTTCACCATCTTACAGTCCCACCTCCCCTTCATATTCTCCCACAAGCCCAAATTATAGTCCCACCTCCCCAAGTTATTCTCCTACAAGTCCCAGCTACTCTCCTACAAGTCCCAGTTACTCGCCAACCTCTCCAAGTTATAGCCCGACAAGTCCCAGTTACAGTCCTACATCCCCAAGCTACTCTCCCACATCTCCAAGCTACTCTCCAACAAGTCCTAGCTACAGTCCAACTTCTCCCAGTTACTCGCCCACTTCTCCAAGTTATTCTCCAACAAGTCCCAGTTATTCCCCAACAAGTCCCAGTTATTCTCCCACTTCTCCCAGCTATTCCCCTACATCCCCCTCATACAGCCCAACTTCACCTTCATATTCGCCTACATCACCATCATACAGCCCAACTTCACCCTCTTACTCTCCTACTTCTCCCAACTACTCTCCGACTTCTCCTAACTATACTCCAACCTCCCCCAGTTACAGTCCCACATCTCCCAGTTATAGCCCTACTTCTCCAAATTATAGTCCTACAAGCCCCAGTTATTCACCAACATCGCCCAGTTACTCTCCTTCAAGTCCACGTTACACCCCACAGTCTCCAAGCTATACTCCCAGCTCCCCCAGCTACAGCCCCAGTTCACCTAGCTACTCCCCAACAAGCCCCAAATATACACCGACCAGCCCATCATACAGTCCAAGCTCTCCAGAGTACACGCCAACTTCCCCCAAGTATTCTCCAACTTCCCCCAAGTACTCCCCAACATCTCCCAAGTACTCTCCAACATCCCCTACTTATTCTCCAACAACCCCCAAATACTCGCCTACATCTCCTACATATTCCCCTACATCCCCAGTATATACACCTACTTCCCCCAAATACTCTCCTACATCACCTACATATTCCCCAACCTCTCCCAAATATTCCCCAACTTCACCAACATACTCGCCAACGAGTCCAAAAGGCTCCACATACTCTCCTACATCACCGGGGTATAGCCCCACATCACCGACATACAGTCTTACAAGTCCAGCTATCAGTCCAGATGACAGTGATGAAGAGAACTGAGGAGACTCCTAATATCCACGCACATCCACCTGGACTGGACACACCGATGTCCATCATTGTGAGGGACAGCGTGTTGGCTTGGATCATAGTCTGCAGCTTCCTTCTGCCGCTTTAGAAGGCAATGTTAAGTTAGCCTTGTGCTTTTCAATGTGATAAAGACTGGATGTTCATGAGATTCATTGCTTTTTCCGCTAGCAGTTATCTTGTCTCCTCACCTGCGCATTATTTATAGATTTAAGGTGAAATGGTTCTGATTTGTAATTACTATTTGTTTTATCTCTGATCTTAGAGGGTTGACATTTGTCAACATTGAGTCTTTTGCAAAGTTTCTTTGGAAATGTAAATGGGTGACTGATGTAAAGTGAAGTTCTGTACTTCAAAATAAAAAAATTTGTTGTAATATTTCCAGTGTTCAGTCTCATTATTGATCGTTTTTTTTTCACTTGCACACCTGGCAATTCTTAGGGTACATTCACATGTATGCAGATTTGATGCGCAGGATTTGCTGCTGCTCGTCTCAGACAATCCACTACTACATTGATGGATCCTTGTATGTAATCGACTACTAGGTAAAAGTATTTGTGGTCAGTGCTAACCGCGTGCTAAGGTCTGGGAAGGAGTAAAATGACTTACCTGTATGTAGTGAACTCACCTTCACCTGTAATAAAACATTAAATACCAATACTCATGTATATACGGTTGAACTTGTGCCTGGAAACCGTGACCGAGGATCAGCCTTAAGAGGGCATCCCCTATGTAAGGATTTATGAAGAGAGGGGGGGGGGGAAGGGTGGGTTTCGCCAAACGCAACACACTCACCTGGATGCGGGGCGTGGTGCGTTATATACCTCACGCCCCTCCCACAAATACAGCCTAATTAGGCTTCACACTTGTGGTCAGTGCTAACCGCGTGCTAAGGTCTGGGAAGGAGTAAAATGACTTACCTGTATGTAGTGAACTCGCCTTCACCTGTAATAAAACATTAAATACCAATACTCATGTGTATATATAGGGTTGAACTTGTGCCTGGAAACCGTGACCGAGGATCAGCCTTAAGAGGGCAAAAATGAAAGACAGCTAAGTAGGGTATACGAAAAGTGGTTTATTGAATTAAAGAGCCAAATGTTTAAACACGTCAGCCATCTCTACTCGGGGATCTGGAATATATGTGGCAAAGCAGCCTGAACTCCAACGCCCTAACTTCCTAATGATGTGAGGTGAAACCTTGTGTGCGGAAGCTGAGGAAGCTGCGCCAATGCAGAATGAATGGCCCGAAAACTTATTTGCCTCCAGACCCAGGGTATTGATCAGGGTACGGACATGGTTACAGAACTGTGACGTGGTGAGTGCGGCTGAATTAAATGGCAGCAAAGGGGAATTGCCAGGTTTCGTTCCCAAAGCTTGCGTTAGACTTGATAGTACAGCCACGGGGCACCAGGGATTTTCTGAGGGAAAATATTTGATAACAGCCCCTCCCCTGGCCGTCTTCGTGACCTTAAGGCTTAGCTCAAACTGGCCCTCTACCCCTGTCAATTGTGATATGGCCAAGGCTGGTGAGTGTGCTGACCTGCACGTGAATTCCCCTGGCCGGAGAAAACCATAGAAGGCTAAGTAAATTGCGGCTTTTAAAACTAAACTGGGCATGAACCCAAACGGCCTCTTGTCCAGAAGGTCTGACATGGAACGGAACAATTCTGCCAAAATGGGAAGGCGGCCTGGGCTGGCAGGTGTTCTACTGAGCTGAGCCCCTTTAAGTGCTGCCTTCATTGTGTGTACTGACATGATGGATGGTTTGTCAGAGTAAGAGAGGGAGATAAAGTGTTGGATGCCGGCTAGATGTTTGATGGTGGAGGGTGATAGATTGCGGGCTGAATGGCAGAAGCCTATGTATGATAATATGGTTTGTGTATCGTAAGAAAACGGAATGTTGAATGTAGTGAGGAAATATTTGTATGAAGACAGAGCGGCATCGTATGACTTCTTGGTGCTAGGAGCGAGAGATTTCTTTATAAGTTTAAACGTGACATTTGAATAATGAGCGAATCCATCCTTAGCGTGGCACATGGTGGTGCCGGATAACCCGCGAGATCCGCTTCGGGCATCACCTGGAAGAAAACGTCTACTTTAGATCTAGATAAGGCATCAGCCGCCAGATTCACAACACCCGCCACATGTTTACAGACAAAATTGAACTTATGTTGCAGCGAAAGCCATACCAATCTCCTCATAAATTTCATGATTTCAGGTGACTTAGATCTCCCTTTGTTTACGATCTCGACTGTGGACACATTGTCACAGGAGAACTGGACCGTCTGTCCTGTCCAACTGTGCCCCCATGTCTGGGCTGCTGCTACTATGGGGTAAATTTCGAAAAGTGCTGATGTCTTGAGGAAGCTGGATATGGATAGCACCTCTACTGGCCAGCGATCTGCCAACCAGTGACTGCCAAATATTGCAGCGAAACAAACAGATGCTGATGCGTCCGTGAGGATTCTGGGTGAATCATGCGAGACGGCAGGGATGAACATGGAGATCCCGTTCCATTGTGAGATGTAACTGTCCCACATCACCAAGTCAGCCATGGCCTGGGGGTCGAGATGGATGGGACTGTCTTGGGTGATACCTGTTGGAAGTAAGGCAAGTAGACGGGAAGTGAAAGCTCTGCCCTGTGGTATGATCCGCATGGCGAAGGCTAACATGCCCAGTAGGCTCTGGAGCTCTGCCCTTGTGGTGACCCTGGTGACTGTGAATTTGTGTACCATCTCTTGTATCCTGTTTAGTTTCTTGGGAGGGAGGCTGGCCTGTAGTGAAACTGAGTCTAGGACAATACCCAAGGTGGTTAACCTTGTGGTGGGGCCCTCCGTCTTGTTGGGGGACACTGGAACACCAAGAAGTGAAAACAGATGTAAGAGGCTGGATAGATCCGCAGGGTGAGAAGTGGAAGGTTCAAGAAGCAGGAAGTCATCTAAGTAGTGTAGAACGTGGTGACAGTTCCTAGTATTTACTAAAGCCCAGTGTAATGCTTGTGCGAGTTGGTCGAAAAGCCATGGGCTGCTCTTTGATCCGAATGTTAGTTTGGTCGCGAAATAGTATATTTCTTGCCACTTAATGCCATGCCATTTCCAGAGGTCGGGGTGTATCGGCAGTAATTTGAAGGCATCTGTGATGTCCGCCTTGGACAACCATGCTGCCGGACCTAGGTGTAGTACCAGCTGGATGGCCTGATCGACGGAAGTGTATTTCATCGACACCTCGTTTGATGGAATCAGTGAATTTAAGCTAGGAATTGCCAAAGAATAGGGCACGGACAAATCGTAGATCATTCATTTTTTATTATTGAATTTGCCCGTCACTACGCCCACCGGGCTTACCCGCCAACTTTCAAAGGGGGGTTGCAGAAAAGGCCCAATGATGTAACCCCGGTCAAGCTCCACCTTGAGCAGATCCGATACTACATGGGGTTCCTGGATAGCTGAAAGCAAATTTTTGCACTCGAATATGCACTGGGGCAAAGCCACTAGACCAGTGTGGAACCCATGGGTGAATCCATTGATCAACCACTCGACCCAGCTTTGGTCGGGATGATCTATTAGCACTTGTGCCAGAGCTTGTATCCTGACCCCGCCTAGTCATGCTTGCCCTTTTACCGAACACGTTGTACTCGGGTGGGCCCTATAGCATAGGAAACATACATGTAACAATCTGCAATTGTTGTAATTACACGTGGTCAAATTGTAATTGTTGCAGATTTGACTGCGTCCTAAATATCGGACCGGACGCCCTAGTTAGTCAACTGTAGGAGTGACCTTCGGATTGGAGCCTGACCCGGACGTGCCACCTCTGCTAGTGCTGGTCTCGGGCTGGTGGTTGCTGCACCAGGCTGTGGAATGGAAGATGGATTGGCATGTCGCACAGGCCGATGATTTCAGGCCTGCGAAGTGCTTGCAGAACAGCACTGTGTCCACCAAGCTCCAGTCGGTAATGTAACCGAATTGGCTGTGGGCTGCTGCCGCCTTGGCGGAGAATGATCGGTGGTAGTCGTAGAAATTACTTCCCCCGTACTTATATGAAAATTCCGTGATTTCATAGAGGTATAGATCCAGCTCCTCCCTACGTTCTGGTTTTGCAGAGCATATTATGTCCCTGTACATACTGAATGCCAGGACGAATTCTTGGAAAGTCAGTTTACAACTTAGCCTGGCATCCTTGCTCTTTAGTATTACTGACAGCTCACCGCAGGCGACTGTCTTTGTCTCCGTGAGGTCTTGAGACGTGATAAGCAAGGATGCTAAGTTTGTCTTTCCCCTCTAATATGTCCTTGCGGATAGAGGCAGGCACGAAATGAGCAGGGGCAATTTTGGGGGCTCCCTTGTGCGTACCTGACACTGCGGCTTGGGGGGTTGAAAGGGTAGCCCCCCTGTCGGGGATCGCCGGATCCCGGGTACTGCCCTGCTCCAGTGAATCCAGTCTGGAGTTGAACGCTGCAATTGATGACATCACGGAGGTCATCATGGTATGCAGTTCGTCAAGGGTAGCTGATGAAGACTGCCCTGGGCCTGTTTCCCCACTACTCCCTGCCCCTGGGTCAGCCATCAACAACTTGAATAGTTCGGATTTGCGGGCTGATGCCGGAAAAGGAACGTTCCTCCTACGGAGTTCCTCCATCAATTTCGGTATGGTCCATGTGCGGTACTTGGAGGACGTGGCTCCGCGTTCGGAGCTTCTGGCAGGGGTATCTGGAACCGATAAAGGATCTTCGATATCTGATCCGTGAGACATATTGCCACACTCTGACCTGTCCGGTCCAAGTGGGTGCCGGGGAGAAAGAAGCGAACACTGTGAGAAAACAACAACCCTACTGATGCCCCTGCCACCTTTGATAACAATACTGACCTGCCACTCCCTAGCTGATACAACCAAAATAAACGTCCAATGACCGAAACCTAAGACAACAGAAGACATGTAATTTAACCTGACCCCAAAATACGGAAACTTGCTAGAACGGCAGGTGCCCCGCAGAGACAACTGTGAATTGAGCCTGATGGCTCCTAAAAGGGGAAAGCATGCAGGTATTGTTGTGTGATGCCATAGCCGAGTGTGGTCATGTGATGACCCCAAAACACGGAAACTTGCTAGAACGGCAGGTGCCCCGCAGAGACAACTGTGAATTGAGCCTGATGGCTCCTAAAAGGGGAAAGCGTGCAGGTATTGTTGTGTGGTGCCATAGCCGAGTGTGGTCATGTGATGACCCCAAAACACGGAAACTTGCTAGAACGGCAGGTGCCCCGCAGAGACAACTGTGAATTGAGCCTGATGGCTCCTAAAAGGGGAAAGCGTGCAGGTATTGTGTGGTGCCATAGCCGAGTGTGGTCATGTGACGGTGTTGAGGCCTGTGCCTCCGTGTGTTTATGGGCCGGTGCGCATATCACATGGATTAGGATGCAACATGTAACAAGACTATTGCTCCGAAGACGTGTCGGTAACAATAGCAACCGTGGCTTCCCCTGAAGAACGTGTCAGGTATAGCGGTAAAACCACGGTCTATGTGTAACAAACAACGTGACCCAGAACCTGGCGGCGGTCCTGTGCAGAGGCCCCTGGCTCTGAAGACGTGTCAGAGTCAATGGTAAAACCGACTGCCTATGTGAGAGCTTGTGTGATGTGGCCCGAGATGTCGAGCGTGACGATGACCGTGATTGTGACGGAACTCATACTGCTCCGAAGGCGTGTCGGTAACAGTATTGAGGCGGTTTCTCCTGAAGATGAGTCAGGATGTATCAGTAATCCGATGTAAGATTTATTGATTGCTCTGAAGACGTGTCAGTAACATCAATCCACAGTAGTCTCCCCTGGAAGGCGAGCCAGGATAGCGGTAACAACTACTGCCTATACTTGATCATTGTGACGCATGTGGCAGTGTGATTCGTGACAACGAGCCTGGCAACCTAAGCCTCATGACTACCGATGACCTGTTACCTATCTGTGGTATTCAACCCACCTGATCTGACCAGATGACAACTGTCCACGGCAAGGACACGGACCGTACTATAACTTGCTTGAAACTAACAACACGTGCTGTGTGACAAACAAATTTAAAAACAACTGCATCAGATTCTATCAACGTGCCTGTGAATGGGATGTTTCCAATCATAATTATCATCATCATTTAATTGTGTCATGTCTACACATTGTGGTTGTGACACTATGATACGAGTGCCTGATTGTTTGGGGAACCTATAGTAATTCTGGTAGCATGGCTCGTGACCAGGTTGTGAATCGGGAGCTTGCGCGCATCTGACTCTGAGAGTGGTTGTGTATGCTGACATGCTGGGGAATGGTTGACTGCCGTACCAGCCACCGGCAACAACGCTTGTTGCCTTGGACCGTCCCTGACCGCTGCGGCCCCCCCCCCAGACCTGCCGGCGCCCTGCGGGACTAATGCCCCACCGGACCCTCCCTCCGAGTGGAGCGAAGATGCCCCGACAAATAGAGTTGGACCTGTTGACCCCATGTGGTATGGTGCTGGCCCCACCCACTCAGGTGCCTGCCGGGGATCCCCCGCCCCCCCCCCCCCCCCGGCCGGCATGGGGGACGCTGATTCCCTGGGCCCAGCAAAGGAAAAACGTAAAATTAGCCCCTGCCGGCATCCCCGCCGGACCTGGCAACACGCCAGACCGACAGGGATGCCGCGATTCTCCGTCCGCACCGACCAACTGCCGATCGTGGCTGTACGTGGACGGCGCCGCTCCATGTAGTGCCCCCATGGATCGACGCCGGCCCCGCACGGTACTCGGCCGACAACCTACGCCCCCCTCCAGTTGTAAGGAGAAACAGGTGGGCGGAGTTCCCGGCTTGCTGGGGTTCGCCCCGGCCCGGCGAGGGAGATGCAAACGGAGTGCCCCGACACCCCCGCCGGACACTAGACCGACAGGAATGACGAGACTCCCCGTCCGCACTGCCCGGGTGCCGAGAGGTGCGTGTGGATGGTGCCGCCGACCACGTGGTGCGGCGCTGGCCCCTCCCCTCCTCTGGATAGTCACGCCCTCCCTGCGCCTGACGCTAGGGAAACTGCCCCCGACCGCCGGGGTGTCTTGGCCGGGAGCATGCCAGACACCGGAGCCCCCCCCCGAGATCCCCGCCAGACAAACCAGCAAGGAAAACGAGACGCTCCGGTCGTCCCGCCCGGATCCCACGTGAGTACCGGCTCCCTGTGCTGAATAGTGCGGGATCCCTCCCCTGTTCCCTCCCTCCTGCCCTGGAATGGGGAAACTGTCGCTAACGTGACACGGGGCCGGCCACCGAAGCCGGGGAAAACGTGAGACCTCATAGTGCAGACATTTTGGAACCCCTATAACACATGCCTTACGGCGGCTTACCCTACCGAGATGGCGCTTCTTCTCCGAGATGGTAGAAACAGCTTCAGCTTGGAAGACGTGGGAGCTCACAGCGGTGCACAAGTACAACCGCCAAACGCAACACACGCACCTGGATGCGGGGCGTGGTGCGTTATATACCTCACGCCCCTCCCACAAATACAGCCTAATTAGGCTTCACACTAATCCCACTTCAAGGAGAGGTTGAGATCTGGTTCCTCCCTGTCTATGTAGAAGACTGTCGGCATGTTGTCAGAGTGCACTCCTACAGTTTGCACCTTTTTAGTCTGTGACCTCGCAAGAGTCTGCTTTGCCAGAGTACCTTGTACTTGAGCTTCCTCCAGATGGGCCCCCAACCTAGAAGCCATGCATCTGTAGTCAACATGATCCACCAAGGTGGAATCAAGGACCTACCATGCTTCAGTTGCTTCCACCCTTTCAGGGAACACTTTCGTCCAACCCGCTGGGTTTGCGATTCCACAGGCCCAAACCTTTTGACTGAAGAGGGTGCGTATGCCAGGGACTGCTAAAGATGGTACTGTAGGACTTCTAGAGATGTAGCTTTTAAGGGCCAGCTGTGTGGACTAAAATTGAGCTAGAATATTGTCTCATGATGCCAGGATCTGTATGATCTTCTTTTTGACAACTTATGACTTCCGAGTATGCAATAACCACCAAGGTTGGATGCAGAGGCTGCAGAATAGCTTTGCCTGAGAGTGCACATCTAAAAAATGAGAGCTCAACATAAAACATGAATTACCAAGCCAAGAATACTGTGTTGCACACAAACCCAATGGTCCTCATTTACTATTGCAAACCCGACATGTTTTGTCGGGTTGTGCGCCAGAATCTGTCGCATTAAATTCTGTTTGTGCCAGAATTGAAAAAACCCAACTAACTCCATTTTGCTAAGAGAACCCGAAAAGGGGCGTGGCTGTAAGGAAAAGGCGTGGTCTCAAAAGGGGCGTGGTCCCGACATTTTCACAAAAAGCAACATATTTACTAAGGTTTCCACATAAAATGTGGACTTAAGCTGGGGAAAACCCGACATATCAGAGCATGTGTTAAAAAAAAAAAATGTAGGGAAACCTTAGTAAATACAGTGGAAAATAAATTGTAGGGAATTAAAACCCACAAAGAAACCTACACAACACTCTTAGTAAATGAGGGCCAATGTGCCAAAAGGATAACCAACAACAAATATAGTAAAACAGTCCTACTAGGCTAAGAATGAAGGTAAAAATATAAGAATGTAAAAGAGAATAAGAGGAATAAAAGAGTAAGAATGAAGAGCCCTTGCCTCAGACTGTCTATAAATAAAAATGCTATAAAATAAGCTAAAAGATTAATGCAAAAATATTTATACAGTATTTCTCATATAAGAATGTTCATGCAATACTAGGTTCTACCCCTTGGGAAGGGTCAGGGAAAATAGGACATTCGGCAATTTAGGCAATTAGGGTGCTGCAGGGGCTGGAGTTAGAACAGTCTTTCCACAATTAGAATTCACTTGATATAGTCATTGTTTTATCTGCAAAAACACCTGTGTGTCTGGATTGTAATATCAGTTGAAAGTATTTGGTGGCAGAATTTTTGCAGCGCTGGAGGCCCCCTTTTCTCGATTGGCTCCATTGGGGGACACAGACCGTGGGTGTATGCTGCTGTCTCTAGGAGGTGTGACACTATGGTAATAAAAAGTCGGCTCCTCCCAGCAGAATATACCCGCCTTCAGGCTCTGAGCTAGTCAGTTTAATCTTAGTGTCTGAAGGAGGTGGACATGGTCTTGATTTTCCAGACCAGGTCTTATTTTTTATTTTCCTAGTATAGGGACGTGTTAGTTTTCACTTCATCACATCAGCACCACAGATGAGATTGTCCCCCATTGATCCTAAAGGAACAGGAAGCACAAAGAGGTTAAAAGGCTCCTCCCCAGACAAACCCTCAGTCTTTCCTGTTCCTTTGGGAAGCATGGAGGTTTTTACCTCTTGGTCCTGGGGCTGGTGTCGGGATCAAGTTGGGCCTATCCAGGCGGTTGAGGTTAGGGTTAGGGTTTGTGGGATTAAAACCCAAAAAACAGAATACATTCACTATTCATGAGAACCTTAAAAGCCTGATCTTAGAAGAGTGGAAGGACCCTGAAAAAAAAACCTCATGATCGCTGAAGAATTCAGAGCAAGGTTCCCATTTAACCCCTTAAGGACCAAGCCCATTTTGCCCTTAACCCCTTAAGGACCGGAGGTTTTTCCGTTTTTGCATTTTCGTTTTTTGCTCCTTGCCTTTAAAAAATCATAACTCTTTCAAATTTACACCTAAAAATCCATATGATGGCTTATTTTTTGCGCCACCAATTCTACTTTGTAATGACGTCAGTCATTTTGCCCAAAAATCTATGGTGAAGCGGGAAAAAAAATCATTGTGCGACAAAATTGAAAAAAAAACGCTGTTTTGTAACTTTTGGGGGCTTCCGTTTCTACGTAGTACATTTTTCGGTAAAAATGACACCTGATATGTATTCTGTAGGTCCATACGATTAAACTGATACCCTACTTATATAGGTTTGATTTTGTCGGACTTCTGGAAAAAATCATAACTACATGCAGGAAAATTAATACGTTTAAAATTGTCATCTTCTGACCCCTATAACTTTTTTATTTTTCCGTGTATGGGGCGGTATGAGCACTCATTTTTTGCGCCGTGATCTGAAGTTTTTAACGGTACCATTTTTGCATTGATAGGACTTATTGATCACTTTTTATTCATTTTTAAATGATATAGAAAGTGACCAAAAATGCACTATTTTGGACTTTGGAATTTTTTTGCGCGCACGCCATTGACCGAGCGGTTTAATTAATGATATATTTTTATAATTCGGACATTTCCGCACGCGGTGATACCACATATGTTTATTTTTATTTACACTGTGTTTTTTTTTTTATTGGAAAAGGGGGGTGATTCAAACTTTTAATAGGGGAGGAGTTAAATGATCTTTATTCACTTTTTTTTTCACTTTTTTTTTTGCAGTGTTATAGGTCCCATAGGGACCTATAACACTGCACACACTGATCTTCTATGTTGATCACTGGTTTCTCATAAGAAACCAGTGATCAACGATTCTGCCGCATGACTGCTCAGGCCTGGATCTCAGGCACTGAGCAGTCATTCGGCGATCGGACAGCGAGGAGGCAGGTAGGGGCCCTCCCGCTGTCCTGTCAGCTGTTCGGGATGCCGCGATTAGCCGCGGCTATCCCGAACAGCCCGACTGAGCTAGCCGGGAACTTTCACTTTTAGCCGCGCGGCTCAGCTTTGAGCGCGCGGCTAAAGGGTTAATAGCGCGCGGCGCCGCGATCGGCGCTGCGCGCTATTAGAGGCGGGTCCCGGCTTCACTATGACGCCGGGCCCGCCATGATATGACGTGGGGTTACTGTGTAACCCCGCGTTATATCAGAAGAGCAGGACCAAGGACGTACCGGTACGTCCTTGGTCCTTAAGGGGTTAAGGACCAGAGCATTTTGGCACATCTGACCACTGTCACTTTAAACATTAATAACTCTGGAATGCTTTTACTTATCATTCTGATTCCGAGGGGGTTTTTTCGTGACATATTCTACTTTAACATAGTAGTAAATTTTTGTGGTATCTTGCATCCTTTCTTGGTGAAAAATCCCAAAATTTTATGAAAAATTAGAAAATTTTGCATTTTTCTAACTTTGAAGCTTTCTGCTTGTAAGGAAAATGTATATTACAAATATTTTTTTTTTATTCACATATACAATATGTCTACTTTATGTTTGCATCATAAAATTGATGAGTTTTTACTTTTGGAGACACCAGAGGCTTCAAAGTTCAGCAACAATTTTCCAATATTTCACAAAATTTTCAAACTCGATATTTTTCAGGGACCAGTTCAGTTTTGAAGTGGATTTGAAGGGTCTTCATATTAAAAATCCCCATAAATGACCCCATTAGAAAAACTACACCCCCCAAAGTATTCAAAATGACATTCAGTCAGAGTTTTAACCCTTTAGGTGTTTCACAGGAATAGCAGCAAAGTGAAGGAGAAAATTCACAATCTTCATTTTTTACACTCGCATGTTCTTGTAGACCCAATTTTTGAATTTTTGCAGGTGGAAAAAGGAGAAATTTTTTACTTGTATTTGTAGCCCAATTTCTCTCGGGTAAGCACATACCTCATATGTCTATGTAAAGTGTTTGGCGGGTGCAGTAGAGGGCTCAGAAGTGAAGGAGCGACAAGGGGATTTTGGAGAGAACATTTTTCTGAAATGGTTTTTGGGGGGCATGTTACCTTTAGGAAGCCCCTAGGGTGTCAAAACAGCAAAAAAAAAAAAAAAAACATGGCATACCTTTTTGGAAACTAGACCCCTCGGGGAATGTAACATGGGATAAAGTGAACCTTATAACCCCACAGGTCTTTCATAACTTTTGCAAATGTAAAAAAAAAAAAAAAAAATTACCTAAAAGGCTTCTTTTCCCAAAAATTTTACATTTTTAAAAAGGGTAATAGCAGAAAATACCCCCCAAAATTTGAAGCCCAATTTCTCCCGATTAAGAAAACACCCCATATGGGGGGGGGGGGAGTGCTCTGCAGGCGCACTACAGGTCTCAGAAGAGGAGTAGTCACATTTGGCTTTTTGGAAGCAAATTTTGCTCTGGAGGCATGCCGCATTTAGGAAGCCCCTATGGTACCAGGACAGCAAAATAACCCCCACATGGCATACCATTTTGGAAACTAGACCCCTCGGGGAACGTAACAAGGGGTTAAGTGAACCTTTATACCCCGCAGGTATTTCACGACTTTTGCATATGTAAAAAAAAAATATATATTTTTTTACCTAAAATGCTTGTTTTCCCAAAAATGTAAAATTTTTAAAAAGCAGAAAATAGCCCCCAAAATTTGTAACACAATTTCTCCCGAGTACGGCGATACCCCATATGTGACCCTAAACTGTTGCCTTGAAATACGACAGGGCTCCAAAGTGAGAGCGCCATGCGCATTTGAGGCCTAAATTAGGGACTTGCATAGGGGTGGACATAGGGGTATTCTACGCCAGTGATTCCCAAACAGGGTGCCTCCAGCTGTTGTAAAACTCCCAGCATGCCTGGACAGTCAGTGGCTGTCTGGTAACATTGGGAGTAGTTGTTCACAGTAGTTTCTCGCTGGCAGTTTGAGCTGCGGCAGAAAATTTGCTGCAGCTCAAACTTGCAGCCGGATACTTACTGTAAACCTCCGCCCATGTGAGTGTACCCTGTACGTTCACATTGGGGAGGGAGGAACATCCAGCTGTTGCAAAACTACAACTCCCAGCATACGCTGACAGACTGTACATGCTGAGAGTTTTAGTTTTGCAACAGCTGTAGGCACACTGGTTATGTATCACTGAGTTTTTGACCTAACTCAGTGTTTCACAACCAGTGTGCCTCCAGCTGTTGCAAAACTACAATTCCCAGCATGTACGGTGCATGCTGGGAGTTGTAGTTTGCAACAGCTGGAGGCACACCGGTCATGAAACACTGTTAGGTAAAAAAAAAAACTGAGTTTCACAACCAGTGTGCCTTCAGCTGTTTCAAAACTACAACTCTCAGCAGTCACCGGCAGCCAACGGGCATGCTGGGGGTTGTAGTTATACAACAGCTGAAGGTACACTTTTCCATAGAAAAAATGTGCATCCAGCTGTTGCAAAACTATAAGTCCCAGCATGCCCATAAGGGAATGCTGGGAGTTGTGATGGTCTGCCTCCTGCTGTTGCATACCTACAGCTCCCAGCATGCCCTTTTTGCATGCTGGGAGCTGTTGCTAAGCAACAGCAGGAGGCCGTCACTCACCACCAACTGCTGCTCCACGCCGCCGTACATAGGTCAGTCGTCGAGGGACGCCGGGGATCGGGGTCCCCAGCTGCCGGGGTCAACTTCCTGCACCAGCTCACGTCCTCCGGAAGAGGGGCGGAGCGGGTTGCGGGAGTGACACCCGCAGCAGGTGCCCTGATTGGTAGGCCGGTAAACCGGCCGACGAATCAGGGAGATCGTGAGGTGGCACCAGTGCCACCTCACCCCTGCTGGCTATGGCTGTTCGGGGCCATCAGAGACGGCCCCGAACAGCCTGTAATTCTGGGTCACCGGGCCACTGGAGACCCGATTGACCCGGAATCGCCGCAGATCGCTGGGCTGAATTTTCCAGCGATCTGCGGCCATCGCCGACATGGGCGGACATAATGACCCCCCCCCCCCCCTGGGCGATATGCCGCGATGCCTGCTGAACAATTTCAGCAGGCATCCGGCTCCGGTCCCCAACCGGCTAGCGGTGGGGCCCGGATTTACCACGGGCGTATGGATACCCCCTCGGTCCTTAAGGACTCGGAATGCAGGGCGTATCCATACGCCCTGTGTCCTGAAGAGGTTAATAGTGAAGATACTATGTTATGGAATAAACCTCCTAAAATAGATATACAAGTGGCCAAGGTTATGAAAAGACAACTCTGCCCTTTGAGGATTCTTCACAATTGAGGGAACCATTAGATAGGAAAATGGAGGGGATTCTGAAGAAGAATTGGGATGCCTCTTCTGCCTTATTAACCCCTTAAGGACTCAGGGTTTTTCAGTTTTTGCACTTTCGTTTTTTCCTCCTTACCTTTTAAAAATCATAACCCTTTAAATTTTCCACCTAAAAACCCATATTATGGCTTATTTTTTGCGTCGCCAATTCTACTTTGCAGTGACATTAGTCATTTTACCCAAAAATGCACGGCGAAACGGAAAAAAAAATCATTGTGCGACAAAATCGAAGAAAAAACGCCATTTTGTAACTTTTGGGGGCTTCCGTTTCTACGCAGTGCATATTTCGGTAAAATTACACCTTATCATTATTCTGTAGGTCCATACGGTTAAAATGATTCCCTACTTATATAGGTTGGATATTGTCGCACTTCTGGAAAAAATCATAACTACATGCAGGAAAATGTATACGTTTAAAAATGTCATCTTCTGACCCCTATAACTTTTTTATTTTTCCACGTACAGGGCGGTTTGAGGACTCATTTTTTGCGCCATGATCTGAAGTTTTTATCAGTATGATTTTTGTTTTGATCGAACTTTTTGATCACTTTTTATTCATTTTTTAATGATATAAAAAGTGACCAAAACTTTTTGACTTTGGAATTTTTTTGCGCGTACGCCATTGACCGAGCGGTTTAATTAATGATATATTTTTATAGTTCGGACATTTAAGCACGCGGCGATACCACATATGTTTATTTTATTTATTTTTTTACACTGTTTAATTTTTTTATGGGAAAAGGGGGGTAATTCAAACTTTTATTAGGGAAGGGGATAAATGACCTTTATTAACACTTTTTTTTTACTTTTTTTTTTTTGCAGTGTTATAGGTCCCATAGGGACCTATAACACTGCACACACTGATCTTTTACACAGATCACAGGCGTGTATTAACACGCCTGTAATCAGTGTTATCGGCGCTTGACTGCTCCTGCCTGGATCTCAGGCACAGAGCAGTCATTCGCCGATCGGACACCGAGGAGGCAGGTAAGGGCCCTCCCGATGTCCTGCAAGCTGTTCGGGATGCCGCGATTTCACCGCGGCGGTCCCAAACAGCCCGACTGAGCAGCCGGGTCACTTTCACTTTCACCTTAGAAGCGGCGGTCAGCTTTGACCGCCACTTCTAAAGGGTTAATACCGCACATCCCCGCACATCGCCGCATTGATGAGCGCCGGGACCGACGCGATATGATGCGGGATCGCGCCGCGATCCCGCTTCATATCGCGGGGCCAGCGCAGGAAGTAAATATACGTCCTGCGTCGTTAAGGGGTTAAACCCCAACATTGCAGCTACAAGTGTAGCAAGGTCTTTATATTTATGGCTAGGTCAATTGGAAAGCCATATCAAAAATAAAACTCCTAGAGATCGATTGCTTTCTTCCATGTCTATGCTAAAACTTGCTACTGTTTTCTTGGTAGATGTCTCAGCAGAATCTGTCAGGATGGCGGCTAAGTCAGCAGCATTATCTAACTCGGTCAGAAGAGCTCTGTGGCTCAAAAATTGGCAAGGGGACTCAGTTTCAAAAACTAAACTATGTTCCATTCGCTTTGAAGGTAAACTTGTTTCCCTAGCGTCCCTCAGCAGCACAATGTGGGGTGTGTCTCCGCCCCTGTGAGTAAATGGGACCTGGGATTTTTTAATGATTTAAATAAAAAAATACCCCGGGACCTCCCCCCCTGCCCTGGTATAACGCACCAGGCTCGCACTAGAACAGTGAGTTTTTTGTCTGTCCTAGTGTGAGCATGGACGTCCACGCTCCCCCTACCTACTTATTTTTTTCTCTTTTCCTTTCTTGCAGGAGGGTCCGCCGGTTTGGTGCACGCCGCCATCTTTCCTGGGTCCGGGAGGATTCGCGGACCCTACGCTAGCCGCACTTCCGGTTTCGGCGCCATTTTCCTGTAGCCCGAGGATTGCGGGACGTCACTTCCGGCGGATCCGTACAGAGCAGTGAGGAATCGGTTCTTATCAGGGGGAGCTCAAATATGTTAGAGATCAAGTGTGCTTAGGTGGTATGGTTAGGTAAAGGTTCCTAGAGTTGAGGTAAGAGATTTGATTTATTATTAAAATTCCGGGCACAGGATCCGGAAGTGGGAGGGGCTTATATTTTTTGGCCCAATTTTTGCAGCTATTTAAACGCCCCCTAGCCTGGCTCTGGTCTCTTGGAGCCAGAAGACTATTGTCTGAAAGCTACTAGACGTTTACCCTATTCGGTGTGTTGTTTCCACACTTAATATACCTGAGAAATAGGTATTCTTACTGCCCTGATAGGAGGAGTCCATTTATACTTGCGAGTTGATTTTTTTCCTTAGAATTTAAATCTTTCTCTTATCTCTTAGATGTCTTCTATGGATTCAGGAGGTTCAGGAGGGCGCAGGGAGATCTATGGGAAATCCTCCCACAGGAGGAAGCATTTGGAGTGTAACTCATGCAAGACTCCCCTTCCAGACGGATACGATTATCCTATTTGTTCCACCTGTCGCCCCAGGTTACCACCAGACACTGAGCCATCTATGCAGGACATATTCTGTTGGGTTAAGAATTTTGTTTTTTCTTCCATCAAAGAATTGAAGGATTCATTAACCACTGCTCCTCCTCCTAAGAAGAAGCCCAGACTAAGTGATAGGCCTGTAGTTGTACACTCTGATGAGGAATTCAGGGTTATAGATGAGACAAAATCATCTAGTTCAGAGGAAGAGGAGCTACAGGGGAAATTTTTTTTTCCCTGTGGAGAAGTTTCCGAAATTTATCAGAGCTGTGCAAGCAGAGAATGCACCAGCCACCCGCGAGGACGCTCCTTCTACCTCTAAGGGGCCTAGAGTTTTTACGATTGAGGACACGATCCTAGACTTAATGAAGGCAGAATGGATCAACCCAGAGAAGGCACCTGTTATAAATAAAAGGTTTAAAACTCTTTACCCCATGGATCAAGAAAGATCTAAGGATTGGGTCAACCCACCAAAGGTGGATTACGCCATCGCCAAGCTTTCTAAGAGAACCATTATCCCATCTGATGATGGTTCTAGTCTCAAGGATCCCATGGACCGACGCATGGAGGTCACTCTCAGAAGATCGTATACAGCATCTTCCAGCCAGTGTGCTGTAGGGAATGCCTCCTTTGAGGTCATAAGAGCTATGAGATCTTGGCTTTCAAGAATACAGGATGACATAGACTCTGGGGTCAGTAGACAGGACTTACTTAGGTCCTTTAAATATGTTAACCTAGGTATGGACTACCTATATGATTCCAATTGTCAACAGGTGAAGTTAGCTTCTAGAAACATGGCCCTATCTTCAGCTGCTAGGAGGGCTCTTTGGTTAAGACCATGGCCTGGAGACAGTCATTCCAAGTACATTCTTGGCAATCTGGAGTTCAATCCGGCTAAATTATTCGGTCCTGAACATGACACCATTATGGAGGAGCTCTCCAATAAGAAGGGGAAGAACCTTCCTTTATCAGAGAAGTCCTTTCGCAGGCGCTATAATCAACCCAGGAGAGATCGATCTCCACAAGGTAACAGGCAATATAGAGGTTCTGGACGTGGCAGAGGATCAGGATCCACAAGGAAGGGATCATCTAGAGCCAGAGGCTCAAAGAAGCCAGAATTCTGACGCGAGAAGTATACCTGAAGGCGGGCACCTTCATTTCTTTCTCAAAGCTTGGGAAACTCTAATAAAAGATGTTTGGGTCATAAATGTAGTGGAGAATGGTTATTTCCTTCCCCTAACGTATCTCCCTCCAGAAAGGTGTCTAATATCCCCCTCTCTAGCTTCTGCAAAACAGGAGGCTTTAGAGGAAGCCATCCTAGAGCTTATCTCAAGTTCTGCGGTAGAACCTGTTCCCCTACACGAAAGGGGCATGGGGGTTTATTCCCCAGTGTTCCTAGTACCCAAGCCTGGAAGAAAATGGAGGCTTCCCTTACGTCCTAACCAGCAGCACAAGTGGGGTGTTCTGCCCCTGTGAAGCTGGCAGGACGGTGGAATTTTTAATTCCGCCCAAGTAATTAAAGACTTAATTAGACCCCCATATAAGGCCTCCTCCCTTAGGCCACATTGCTTTTTTTCTGTCCTGTGCAGGACAGCAGGACGGTGCAGGCTCTGGTTTTTTAGCAGAGCCTGCATGGAGTTTTTCCCTCCCCCCTCTTTTATGTGGAGAAGGGTTTGTTTTTTTCTAGCAGGGTTGCAGCTTGCTGCCCCTTCTTTTCTATCAGCCTGGGCGGCGTTGTTTGGCGCTGCCCCAGCTGAGTTTTTTCAGACTCTGTATCTATGACCGGTACTTCGGTACGGGTTCGTAGATACAGTTTATTTTCTTTGTTCAGGCGGCGCTGAGCGCCGCCCTCTATGGTTCAGGGATCCTCAGATCCCTCTGCTACTCGGGCATTCCGCCCTTACCTTTCCGGCAGCGCCGCTGTCTCGCTCCGGTCCTCTGCTGTGTGCAGAGCCGCGGACCGGAAGTGCGTCATCTGACAACTTCCGGTCCGGCATCGGAGCCTTCTGGCGCAATGAGCGCTAGTTTTAACTATTATTTATACTTAATATATTAGTTTCTTGCCCCTTCCAAGGTAAGGAAGGGGCTCAGAGCAAAAATGTTTTATTTCAGATCGTTTTTTTTTAGATTTCGATCTGGTTGGTGCTCTGACTTCCTGGAGGGGCGGGGCTTATTTTAAAATTGCCGCCCTCTCCCCTATTTAAGGCAGTACTGGCCTTCATTTGGCCTCTTGCTGCCTTGCTAGCTTGACTACACTTGTGTGGTTCCTGCTATTCTTGGGTTTTGTAAAAGAGCTTGTCTATTTTTCAATAGGTACTCTTTTTCCATTTGCGCTGCAATGGTAACAGTTCTGGTGTCTTTCTAACCTATTGTTTTAATTCCAGAACTATGTCCACTCCTCCGTCGAGTGATACACATGCTGGTAGTCGCAAGTCTGCTTCAAAGAAGCGCCATCTAACTTGCGCTGACTGTGGTACTCCACTGCCTGATTCATATGAATATAACAGGTGTCCTGGATGTCGTCCACCCGCTAATCCAGCTGAACCTACAGTCCAGGACATGTTGATCTGGATGAAAGAATTCATGGGAAATTCTATCAACGAGATCAAGAATTCCTTTGCCCCTAAGAGGCCTAGGACCGAGTCTGGTCCTCCATCTGTCGTGGAGGATTCCGTTATGTCCGTGGGCAATCAGTCGGAACAGTCAGTAGAGGAAGTGATCTCTCCGCCTCTTTTTCCTGTGGAAAAGACGCAGAGATTGCTTAGATCCATCCGATCAAGGGATCAGGATGTTGATCAAGGGGAAGCCTCTACATCCACCTCTAGAGGACCTCTGGGTTTCAAAGTGGATGATACACTTAGGAAACTGATGAAAGCCGAGTGGAAGCACCCAGACAAGCCTGCTGTTGTTACCCGGAGGTTCAAGCTGATGTTTCCTCTATCAGAAGCTGAGTCGGAATCCTGGATGCCACCGCCAAAAGTGGATATGGCTGTTAACAAGCTGTCCAAGAGGGTTCTAGTTCCTGCAGATGATGGCAGTAACCTCCAGGACCCCCTTGACAGGAAGGTGGACTCCCTTCTAAGATGCAACTATTCGGCGGCCTCAGCATCTGCCTCGGTGGCTGTCGCTTCAAGTGAGGTTGCCGACTTTGTCAAAGAACGCGTACAACGCATTCAGTCTGAGATTGAAAGTAATGTTGCTAGGGAGGATATTCTGGACAGCTTCAAAACGCTACTCCTTGGGGTAGACTTCTTATGCGAATCATCCCAACAGCACCTCAAACTTGCTGCCAAGTCCATGGCGCTCTCATCCGCAAGCAGGCGCCCCCTGTGGTTGCGTCCCTGGGTAGCTGATAATACCTCAAAGTTCAACCTCTGTGGGATGCCCTTTGAGCCTAATTGGCTCTTTGGGTCTGAGTTAGACCGAATCATGGAGGGTTTTGCTGATAAAAAAGGTAAATGCCTACCTGTACAGTCCTTTCGGGGCAAGGGTAGATCCAAGGGGGGGAAGTTCCAGGGCCCTTCCAGATCCCAGAGACGCCAGTCTACTCAAAAGCGTGGTGGAGGACGCGGCCGCGGTAAAGACAGTAAAGCCGAGCTATGACTCTCCTCTAAGGTCCACCAACGTTTCCCCTCTCCCTTCCCCTCGGGAAGTTCAGGTAGAGAAGCTATCTACCAATCCCCCTCCGGTCAGAGGACGTTTAAGTTTGTTTCTGTCAACCTGGATGCAAGAAATCCAGGATCCTTGGGTTCTGGATGTCATTCAGTCGGGGTACAAAATAGATTTCATTTCCCCTCCTCCAAGGAAATTTGTTTTA
Source organism: Hyla sarda (assembly GCF_029499605.1). NCBI lineage: Eukaryota > Metazoa > Chordata > Amphibia > Anura > Hylidae > Hyla > Hyla sarda. The sequence goes on from NW_026610537.1 coordinate 233,153, forward strand.
ACAAAGCTACTTCCTCAGCCAAAACAGGCTATTCTAGAGGACTCTGTCCTACAGTATGTGGGGAAACATGCACTAGAAGAAGTTCCCCCCGACCAAAGAGGGTCAGGGGTGTATTCCCCAATATTTCTGGTGCCGAAACCATCGGGCGACTGGCGTATGATCATAGATCTTCGCTTTTTGAACCGGTTCATAAGGAAAAGGCGGTTCAGGATGGAAACCATTCGCTCTGTAGTCAGTATCCTGGACCCTCAAGATCTCATGGTTACCATCGACTTGAAGGATGCTTACCTGCATGTTCCTATTTTTCCTGCTCACAGGAAATATTTGAGGGTTGCTGTCACCATAAACGGTATGGTAAAGCATTTCCAGCTCGCTGTTCTGCCTTT